>NW_019723905.1:908459-927068 GCF_002891405.2 Cryptotermes secundus
CTAAAGGCAAGGCTGTCTGCTGGTGCTTATTCTATGTTTCTGTTGTTCTGTGTGTAGGTAGCGGGCTTCTTCTCTGTCCTTATATAACCCCCCTGCATGGAACACAAAGAAAACATAGTCTTTCTATTGTTAAGGAAACGAGTTGACTGGTCCGTTGCCTAACAATGTACTTCTACTGCACGCGTAAGCTTCGCGGGGATGTGTTTAATGAGTCGGTACGTAGCAATGGGTATTAAAATGGTTGTTTGGGTAACTGATTGTTCCTTTTACAATTGCGAATGAACCTTTTGAAATGTGTGTCAACTAACGCTGCAGACGAGCGAGTAGCACACCGGTTTCGTACTCAGTAGGTCAGGGGTTCAGATCCATGCCGGAAGACGGGCCATTGTGACTGAAGTATTTCGATTCCCCACATTCTTCACACACTCACTCGTGGAGCTGCGCCCTTCTTGAAGAGCCGCCAATCCTGCAGCTACTCAAGAACTTCCCAGCATTTTATGGAACCCAAAGGTTCACCGCGTTCACAAGAGCCCTCCTTTGATCTCTATCCTGAGCCAGATTGATCCAGCATACAATCCCATCCTATTTCTCTAAGATTCATTTCAATATTGTCCACCACCTACGCCTTGGTCTTCCCAGTGATCTCTTTCCTTCTGGATTTCCTACCAATATCCTATACGCATTCCTCGTCTCCCCCATTTGTGCTACATGCCCTGCCCATCTCATTCTCCATGGCTTGATCATTCAAATTATACTTGGAGAAGAGCACAAGTTATTAAGCTCCTCATTAAGCAGTTTTCTCCAACCCCCTGTAACTTCATCTCTCTTCTGTCCAAATATTCTCCTCAGCACCCTGTTCTGAAACACCCTCAGTCTATGTCCCTCCCTTAATGTCAGAGACAAAGTTTAACACCCATACAGAAACAAAAGCAAAATTATAATTTTCTATATTTTAACTTTTACGTTTTTAGACAGACAAGGAAATAAAAATTGTGGACTGAATGGTAGCAAGCATTACCCGAATTCAGTCTTCTCTTAATTTCCTCACGAATCAAGTTTTGATATGTTACTGTCATTCCCAAATATTTGAACTGTGCCATATTTTCGAAGGATTGTGTTAAATATCTTTATTCTATGATTTTGCTCTGCAATTTGGTGACAAGACAGCAACATATACTTAGCTTCTCTGTGTTTACTTCATACCAGAAAAATTCAAGGGCAATGCCTCACATTAGGCCATGAAAGCTTCCCTCCATATCCATTTCAATTCATTATTCACTCATCATTCTACTGTTCGACGTTATATAGCAGCCATACTTAGCTTCATCCTTACCACGTGCTTTTTTCTAATTATACTTGTACTTCAAGTTTATAGCCCTATTAGCCTGTTTCGACTTCAAGAGAACGCATTCGTGCCACCTCTTCAGGATAAGAATGTGATGTGCCACTCAAGTCGGATACACTCATGCTCCTGCATATTACGATTAGCAAAAAATGTCCCAGTTATTTAAAATAAAATGTCTTAAATATTATTTATATGCCATTTTGAATATCACAGTAGCGTTCATTGAGGCACTATGCTACACGCCTTAAGACTGTGGGTTCGATTCCCGATGAGGTCATTGGATTTTTTAATTGACCTAATCCTTCCAGCCGCACTATGGTACTGAGGTCAACTCAGCCTCTTAACAGAAATGAGTACCAGGAATCTTCCTGGGGCAAAGGGCGGCGGGCGCTTAAGGCTGAAAAATTCGCCGCCGATTATCTAAAAAATGTTGGGAGGCTCAACGTCTCACGACCTTATGGGCCTCCACAGGCTGCTAGAGGGATACGATGTACTATGCATAGCCCAAGTGTCACGTGTTCGTTACGGCTAGTATTGAGTTATTGACAGCATCATTAAATAAACCATAGAGAAATATGTGAGCGGACGTCAATAAACTCTTTGATACAGAAGCAAAGGTAAGTGATCGAGGTTGCGGCACCCCCTCTTAAATAACAGATGAACGTGTGCACTGAACAAAAAGGAATGGAATGAGTCCGTATCGGGCAAAGAGTGAAGCTAAATTTGTCATCTCTGACTAGGCACATCATTGTCACAGAGTAAGAACTTTGATACTGCCTCTGAGAAACAAACAAAATTAATATATAAACTGTCAATTAACTTTTCAAAGTGTACTATCGGCTTCATTCACCAAAAGAACTAGTGTTTTTTTATATTTCATGTCGTTGTCTGAACAAGTATTTAACTAAACGCCTTTTACAAACAGGTCTTTGTAATGGAGCTGCAATGTTGCCTGTGAGGAACGAATTGAGTTTTTAAAGAGTATTTACATTAATTTCAGGTTTTAACATGAGGACACAAAGTGAAAAAAGGAGAATTGAAGAGGGAAAAGAATCAAATTAAGAGAAGAGAGAAATACACATTTAGGCCTATGATGTGATGAAAAAGGCTATTGTATTGCCACAAATAACTAACAATACTATTCGCATTTTCTCATTGGCAAAAAAATATGGGGAAGTTTTTCCTTCTGGACCCAGCATTGATGCCTCATGACAACTGTTCTGACAACTGCATCTATACTGCGGACAATTTCCGTTGTCTCCCTTCAGACTTCAAAAGGTTACATTGTATTTGTAAGAATTACTCTCCTTCTCAATTCACTTGGCCTCTTAAAGAGAAGAATACGGATACAGTGAGGTTGTTATGACACTCTGCGCATGCTCTGTTCAGTACTGCAGTCCATAACAATAATCTTTCATTGTGTTTTCGTCTTAGGATAGTCATTACATTGAATATGCTTAAATTGTATGTAGTATATATATAGCCGGTCACGGTAGCCGAGCGGTCTAAGGCATGCACTGTCTTCGCTCGCTCGGAAGCCGGGATCGTGGGTTCGAATCCCACTCAGGGCATGGATGTTTGTGTGCGTTTTTCTGTGTTTGTCTACAGGTAGTGGCCTTGCGACGAGCTGATCACTTGCCCAAGGAGTCCTACCGAATGTGTAAGATCTAGAAAAACCGAAGCGATAGGCCTAGGCCCACTGGGGCCTAGGAAGTGCCAAGGAAAAAAAAAATATATATACAGGATGTTTCAAAAAGAACTTTACAATTCTGAAAGCTTATATAAATTTATACAGAGGACATACACAAGGTTTTGAACTGTCATAAAGTAGCAAAACAGACCAAGTTTCATGCACGTGGTACTGTAGTACCCAGGACCCCTACCGCGAGTGCTCCCGCAGTTGAAATCAAGATGGCTACTTTCACAGGTGCAGAGCGTGCTCGTTGTGTGTTCTGGTTCGAAGAAACGAAGTCTGCTACACAAGCTCAAAGGAAATTTCGCACTCAGTACCGCAAGGAACCTCCCAGTAGGCCTACAATTTACTCCTGGCACAAGAATTTTGTTCACACAGGATGTTCTGTGCGCCATGCCAAGCCACCCGGTTGGCCACGTGTTTCTGATGCTACAGTGGAACAGATTAGGGAGAGCTTCGTTCGATATCCACGAAAGTCAACGTGACGTGCGTCTCGGGAAACTGGTATTCCAAATGTTACTGTGTGGCGAGTGTTACGAAAACGTTTACACTTAACAGCACACAAGCTATCCATCGTTCAACACCTTACGGATGCAGATAAGGTTGTTCGTAAGGAATTCTGTATGCAAATGTTTCATCGGATACAAGACGATGACAAGTTTCTGGACTCCGTAATTTTCAGTGATGAGAGCACGTTTCATGTCCGTGGTAAGGTCAATACCCACAACTGCAGGATCTGGGGCAGCGAAAATCCATGTGTCTCCCTGGAACACGTTCGGGATAGCCCAAAGGTGAATATGTTTTGTGCCCTCAACAAATAAAGAGTGTACGGCCCCTTCTTCTTCATAGAGACGACCATTACCGGTAGCGTATATCTGGACGTGCTCCAAGAGTTCCTCATTCCACAGTTAGACGAAGATGACCAAGAAGGACGCGTTCACTTCCAGCAAGACGGCGCACCCCCTCATTACCTTGGAGAAGTGCGCGAGTACCTCAACACCCGTTTCCCAGGTCGGTGGATTGGTAGAGCGGCGCCGATAGCATGGGCACCTCGTTCCCCGGATCTTATTCCCCTGGATTTCTTCTTATGAGAATTCGTTAAAGATCGAGTGTTCGTACCACCTTTGCCTGCAAATGTCGTTGAGCTCCGAACTCGAATTGCTGCCTCAGTTGCAGAAGTGACGCCAGAGATGCTACGTAGCGTGTGACAAGAGACTGACTACAGGTGGGACGTCTGCCGCATTAGCAATGGAAGTTACATTGAACCACAATTATCCGAGGTAAAACTCGGTGTGTTTTACTACATTATGACAGTTCAAAACGTTGTGTATATCCTGTATAAATTTATATAAGCTTTCAAAGTTGTAAAGCTCTTTTTTAAACACCCTGTGTATATATATGTATATATTTTGTGTATATATATATATATATATATACGTGTATTTACAATACAATGAGGAGCTGGAATAGCTCAGTCGGTATAGCGACTGGCTATGTGCTGGACGACCGAGGAGTCGGAGTTTGTGTCCCGGTTGTGTCAAGAACTTTCTCTTCTCCACCTAGTCCAGACCGGCCCTAGGGCCCGCCCAGCCTACTATCCAATGGGTACCGGGGGCTCTTTCCCCGGAGATAATGCGGCAGGGGCGTGAAGCTGACTACTCACCTCCAACTAATGCCGAGGTCAAGAAAATGTGGACCTATACATCCAGTCCGACATACTCCTTCATGGCGTAGTGCTTAATTAGTTAAGCACAGGGAAAACTATATCTCTTGACATTAACATGTATAGACTTAATATTCAGAACTACGTGTATTTAACATAAATAAAGCAAATCACTTGTATTCAGGAGGTACTAAACTCGAATCTTTGCTCGGACATAGACTACACTGACTTAGGTTTACCCATGATTCTCCACAATTCCTCCATGCAAATGGCTGGCATCTCAAGCAGACAACGTAAGTATGTACGTGTGAATTTACGTATATATAGCATTGTAATAACGCTGAGAATCTGCTGCATAAATGCTCTACTAACAAATATATTGTGTATTTGTATTTGTGTGCCTGTATGTTATATTGGGTTGCAACTTTCCGTTGTACTCGTATAGATCCACATTAACAGCTGCAATGTATTTACGTATGTGTTTATGTATGTTTGCCTATGTTACGTTATAAAAACCTTCTGAATCGTCAATCAGCCTTACAAAAAAGGAGCCTTTCCTTCACCCTAAAATAATGTTAAATTTATTAATTAAAAACGTCATGGCATTAACTTCGCTGACAAGCGGCGGTCGCTCGGTCGGTATAGTTCGTTTGCGGACTAAAACCAAGGAGTTTCATAATGTTGTATTTTAGCGTCCTGTTGCACTGATTTTCAACCATGATATGTATACAGTGGCCGTCTTGTAGTGCACTCANGGTGAAATTGAGTGCACTACAAGACGGCAACTGTATACATATCATGGACCAAGGAGTTTGTATTTTTTTTTTATTAAAAAGTCATGAAGACGTATAGATAATGAAGGTAGCTCTGCACGCAGCTTTAATCTCCTTACTAAAGGGAATGGCCAACTTCACGGCTGTATTGCTTTACCCCGAGAAAACCTCACTGCTAACTTGTGCCAGTTAAATCCATACACTCCTTATGTAATTTAATTTATATATATTAATTTGTTTAAATTAACGCCAGCCAAACATCTGTTCAGCTTGTCCCCAGGATGGCTCGTAAGATGCAGACGTATATTCAGAAAGGTTTCCGCGTTCCCACATCTTCTAGACCAGTGGTTCTCTACTTTTAACAGACCGCGGCCCAGGAAATTCTTTTTTTACAAGACTTGGGCCCGGTATGATTGATGCGAGGGCCCTGCTGTTGACAAACTCTGTTTTAGACAAACGGTTCACAAATGGCGGTGAGGTTGTCAGCCTTACGCGCCGGCAGGCCTTTACCCCACGAAATAATTCCTGGTACTCATTTCTGTTAGAGATTGAGTCGACCACAGGGCCACAGTGAGGCTGGAAATATTAGGTAAACTGAAAAAATCCAGTGACTTCATCCGGGACCTTCCGGCTTGCACCATAATGCCTTAATCAACTACGCTACCGCATGCCCCATTATTTTGGGTTAAGGATCCTTAACTTTATTCCTGTCAGTAGGAACATGAAGATGTTTTCGAAGAAGTACGTGATACATGAGATGTCCAGATGCGGCTATAGAGAATATATGTATGTAATTTAGAATCTGCAACTAGAGGTGACGCTGCAGAAATTTTGCAAAAAGCTTGAAAGAGGGTAATGACGTAAGTTTCATATGAAACAATTTTGTAATTCATTCTATAAATGTGAATTAAACTTCATCGTATCAGATTCAAATCCCTGCAGAAGCTCAGAGCCCGAATTAAGTGACATGAAACAATTTTGTAATTCATTCTAGAAATGTGAATTAAACTTCATCGTATCAGATTCAAATCTCTGCAGTAGAAGCTCAGGGCCCGAATTAAATGACATGTAATTAAAAACTCTTGACCTTTCAGTAACAAAAACTGCAAGAGATAGAGCGATAAGAGAAGCCATATTCCTTTTGTACTTCATTGACCGTAAATAGCTAAGGTTGAGCTATGGAGAAGTCGCATAATATGACGCATATGCCCATTGCTGGCAACGGCTTGATAAACACATTTCCGAAACACATGGCTCTCAAGAATAGGATAACCATTGCTGGGTAACGGAACAATAAGCACGCATCCTTGACAACAAAAAACAGCGGTTTCCTTTGGGTCAATTCCGGGGAGTTTTCTTGAAGACAACCGACGGTGCAAGCAGTTGAGTTGAGAGTTGAGGGTTCAGCTGTGACGTGTTAACCAGATGGCGGAGGAAGCTGAAGATTTGTTACCAGGAAATGTCTAGTGAAAACATTTCAGAGAAATAGCCATTGTTGAGAGCTGTTGCCGAGTAAAGACTAGTGGAAATAGACTGAGAAGTCTTAGTGCAGAGTGACTTTTAGTGTGAAAATCAGCAATGATGTAGTAATTGTTTGTAGTTATGACCTGTACGTGATCAATAAAACTATTTACCAATCCAAACCGCGTCTACAGTCGTTATTACACGTGAAAATTTCAAATCTCCTTGGCGTTCTCTCCCTCATTCATAGACAATAAACTCGTGGGTCTCATTTTGTGTCAGCATTTCGAAATTTTGTACATTTCCGTTAAAGCGACGTGGTAATATGAAGTCAGGTTGGATGCCAGAAGACGATTTTCTATCGTTCATGGAGCTTTCAGAAAGGATATCATGGCTGTGGAAGAAACATCTTAAATATATTCCTCTTGCCGAGGCAAATGGAAGGGTTTTATTTTCTTTTGCACCTCATACAACTCACAAAATGAAGCTTTGATACAGGTTCCTTTGTGTACCTTTCAAGAAATTTGTAAACGGTGCGTATGACGCAAAGTTTTGAAGCCATTCAGGGAAACAGTGACATTTTGCAATATCCCACCCACAGTGAACCAGTTACTGCCAAATGCACTAACAAGAAACCACACAAAGTCTGCATTATTTGCAGTAGGAATGTGACCCTGTAATACAGACATACACCATTTACTGATGAGGATTTCTCGCCTTATGCTGTGACTTCAAAATAATAAACACCTTGATTTCTTTTCTTCTTTTTTTTGCCATCAAATTCTCACACTTCAATTTCGAATTTAGATGTTGGTAGTCAGACTTCAACATTAAGCTGGGCCACATGTCATTCATCTTCAGAAAGCAATCTTCGCCATGTACACCCTGTTCAAATGTAGTCTTTTCCAAAAGCAGAAGGACTTATGGAGCATCGTAGGCAGAAACAAGGGTGAGCGCTGTTTTGGCTGCTATTCCAATAATGGTTACGTTAGAGGCCGAAGTGAAGGCACTAAAAAAGAACTTTCAAAGAGTTCACTCGTCTGGAGAGGAAGACGAATCCTTTTGTACTGTCACGATTTTAATGTGACTATTGTGATTTTAATGTGACTATAAAGGAGTTTTGATTGGTATTTGGATTTATTGAGCACTTACAGAACTTAACTACAAATGACTATGACACTCTCGCTGAGTTACACACTCCAAAGATCACTGTAACTACAGTACAGATAAAGTCTTCTCAGTTTATTATACCTTCACCAGTCGTTGCCTGGTGACAGATCCCACCAATGTCCTCTGCTTCTGTGCTCTCGTTCTTACCGGCCGGCGACTGTCTCACAACTAACTCATTTCCCCCACCGAACTCAACTCTTTGTCACTAACTGTCCTGCTTATATCAACTCGGCACGGACCGCATATAAAACGCCACTACTCTGTTGCAGTATACGAGTCGTTGTCTAGTTGTTTTTTCGTGGTCGTTGCCTAGCAACGGGTCAACATGTAACAGTTCTTAATGTGCGAAACTTTACCCAATGTCCAGAGCTTCTACAAATGTTGTTCCGGTGCATTACTTAAAATAACTGGAACCACGACCTTTGTGCCGGACTCGGCTACTCTGTGTTTGTAGCAACTGCAACTCTGATAGCGGCCCTGAGGGTTTCACATCTGTAGACTGATGTCATGTCGTAGCTGTAAACGCTTTGAATATCATTATATGCCCTTAATAAGTAATCACAAGTCCGAAGTCTCCAATTTTATGCTTTATATGCCTCAAATTAAATGTAACATATATTATTCATATATAAAAACTGTAATCAGATTATATATATAAACACATGCAATGAAACATGCGGGGGCATTTGCATTTCTATACGACAGTAATATAAAAATTAACTCAATGTCGTTACATTATGCACAGTCGTAAAGGACTACAAATAATTATTGAAATAAATTAAAAGGTCATATGAAAAATATTACTTTAAATATAAATGACGCCACTAACGTTACAAATTGGTATTATTTCCATACATAAAATAAACAAATAAAAAAAAATACAACATTTTAACGACTGACCCTGGACTCCCCTACATCCACTCGCTCATGCGCATTCGTGGTGTGGCTCTTAATTACACACAGTGACGACTTCACCTTTTGCCGTCTGTGTCTTATATAGATGTCCTAAATAACGATTGTGAAATATGTATAACAAATATTCTAATAAGAAAACAGTCTTCTGGGATTTGGCACCGTGTATATGTGGTGTTAACCGACGTTTCGGAGGAACGTATCGCCTCAATCTTCAGGGTAGAAGGAAAAAATATAAAACCCGCAAGCGAAGAGATCGTGAGAACCGGTAAAAATTAAGTTCTTTAGGAAAATGGAAAAAGAAATATTAAGTGGATACAGACCCTGAATGTAAAGCACACTTGTCCCCTGGGATCATAATACCTGTACTAACATAGCTGCATACCGTGGCTGAAAGTTCGGATTAATATTTAAATGTTGCTCTTTTTAAAAGCCATGGTCGCTTTGTGAACGAAATAATCGAATTATCCAGTAATGGTGAGTATTGCAGACATCGAAGTGGATGAAGCAGCAGCGCCAGTTACGGATTATGTAATCACATTCACTTTGCTACAACTGCTATCAAAGAATGTGTATAGCGTTGAACTGTTACATAATTCGAAGAGCCGTGATAGCCCAGCCAGTATAACGATTGGCTGCAGGCTGGACTACCAGTGGGTCGGAGTTCGAGTTCCTGTAAAGTCAAGAATTTTCTTTTCTCCACGACGTCCAGACCGGCTCTTGAACGCATCCAGCGTCCTATCCAATGAGTACCAGGGCCTCTTACCCTGGGGTAAAAGCGTCCAGGGTGTGAAAATGACCCCTCACCTCCAACCACTGGTGAAGTCAAGAAAATATGGATACATACGTATATTCTCCTTCATGGCGTAGTGTTTAACTGGTTAAGCACAGATACAACTCTACCTTTTTACCTTTACTCTTACATAATTCTACAAAGTTTATAATACGGACACCCATCAATTAACATTTCGGAGTTAAATATAAATTTCAGTGCTCTGATTTATCCCTGAGCCTAGTTAAGCACTGTATCGCGAAGACATGTGGGGTATTGAAGATACACCTCCACGTATTTTTAATCTCGACACCATGTCGAGGTGAATTGTCAACTTCACGGCTCAATCTCTTTATTGTAAGGAGTTTGCCTTCAGCGCCTATTGCGTAAGAGGCCGAGTGGACCCCACATCTGGTCAGGATGCAGTGAGCAAGTGAATAGTGTCTGAACCAGCTCGGAATCGAACCTCTCTCTTACAGTTCAAAGCCTATTCAGTATACCGACACTGACCTTGTAATAAGATATAAAAAGTACCCTGAGCGGGAAAGCAGAAGACTCTAAATACCGTCAAGTTTAGGTGAGTTTCTGCGTGACTTAAAAGACGGGGTTTGGATTAGATTATTGGATTTATTGTAACCTTATTCACACAATTAGGGACTACAGGCAATACAGCGCTATTGCCGATCTACACACTTCACAGTCCACCGTTACACACACTAGGGTTCTCGCTTAGTGGGGGGTTGAGTCCAACTGGGTCCACTCGGCACGGCGGCTACTGATTGGCCTATTGTAGCCTGCCCCGGGTGATTAAGATGATGGAGAATTTGGTGGAATGAAGATTGGCAGGGGAAACCGAAGTACTCGGAGATAACTTGTCCCAGTGTCACTTTGCCCACCACAAATCCCACTTGACCAGACCCGGGATCGAAACCGGGCCTCCGCGGTGGGAAGCCAGCGACTAACCGCTTGAGTTATGGCCCGGCCTCCACTCCAATTAAGTCAAATTGATGTCATACTAGTAAACGGCACTTGAAAAATTCATCTCTCGAATTGCACAACGCAACAGTATAATATCCTACTCCTCAAAGTTATTTCTGTGAGAACCTTAATTCGAATATTTCTGCTTCATTGCTATACATACTTCGTGGCGGTTTGCTTACCTATGCCATCTGTTGACTATATGCGACACTAATTTCTCCGGCCGCTTCGTCTTCTGTAATCTTCACGTTCTCTACGAATGTCGAGGTTACCTCGGCCATACGAGCATCCGTCACATGCTATTTTTTTCTATCAAATGGCTGTTGCGTATCCCCGACCTAGGGTATTTAACAGCTATCTCCTACCCGTCGGAAATGTCCTAATAACCAGATTACAATCACTAAAGTACTGTGTATATCAACATTGCTGTTTCAGCATTTTACCCTCGGACTGCCCAACAGTGAATCAAGTCTGTCCTGTATATACCTGTCTGTTCCGTGCTTCACCACTCCATCGACATATATTTTTGGGCCCGGCTGTTCCAAACCCCCATTATGGCCGTAGGGGCATAACAAGATAAAATCCATTAAAATTTCCATTAAACCCATTAGAACTGCATAATGAGAAGCTTCGTAACTCACGCTCTTCACCAAGAATGAACAAGTCAAGGAGGATGAGATTGGCAGGGCATGTAGAACGAATAGTGGAGAAGAGGAATGCATATTAGCACTATTAGTAGCTTAACCACATTTGTCACGTTAACTGAAGAAGAACGATTTCTAACTTCTGAGGTAATATGTTCTGTTTTTATTGGGCTATTTTATGGGCAAGAAAAGTTGGGATGTCTTCCACTATTGATTCTGCTAGAATGTTGCATGGCTTCATATTATGTTATATCATTAGTTCTGTTGCATTATTCCATTCAACATTAAACTTGTAAACGCGAGTATATTTCTTATTCAAAAGGTTTGTCATAGATCTGCAATTATTTTGTTGCTTTTCATATATTATTAACTTAAGTATTTATTTTAAACAAAGGTGTGTTTAAGATTCTTAAGTTTTATTATACTGCTGCAATTAATAATGTGTGGAAGCCCTAGTGTTACTGCTTGCTATACATAATTTATAATACATTAATGTAACGGAAAATTGTGCTTTATGTAGCTTCTAAATGTAAGTTTCGAACTAAATTATAAGGTTGATACAAGTACCTCTGAGGAAAACACAAGTTTCATTTAAGTTGACAGAATTTCCTGGCTACAGGTTGGACAACTGAGGGGTTGGAGTTTGAGTCCCAGTAGGGCCAAGAATTTTCACTTCTCCATCTCCCAACTGGCTCTGGGGCCCATCCAGCCGTTTATTCAATGGGTACCAGGGACTTTCCCCAGGGTAAAGCACCCAGGATGTAAGGCTCATCACTCACCTCCAACTAGTGCCGAGATCAAGAAAACTTGGGTCTATGCAACCACTCCCTCATAGGTCTTCATAGCATAGTGCTTAATTAGTTAAGGATAGAGAGAACTTATCTTTACACAACTACAGCTTTCCTAAACACTTCTGAATATGTCTTATGTGTATGTTATAGTTCATAATGTTCAATGTATTTCAGTAAGGGTACGTTGGATTGATGTAAATGAAATGTTCACTACTGAGAAACTTTCTCCTGATAGATGAGTAAAGTGATATTACCTGAACAATATGATATTATATATACACACACAGTGAAGAAGGGGGATGGAATGAAATCTTTGCTACACTTAGCACGCCACTGTATAAGGTCAGGAAACCACTGCCATAAACTCCAAACTTGCAAAAGGAGTCAGTCGACTCTAATCCTGGTGGTTGGTAGTGTGGAACTACTGGTTGCACATTGGCAGGGTCAGTTAGTATTCTTGCCAGTTTTCTCTCTGGGTCAGATGTAGCAATTGTCATTGACTGTCCCTCACTTTAAAATTATGAAGGCCTTTTAGAATGTAATATGTGTTTTTGAACATTCTATAGAGGATGAAGAAGAGTCCACCTTTGTTAAGTGAGAGGGTCATGTGTGTACTGAGAATGCAAGAAAACCAGCCACAGAAGGACAGCATTTCGAGCTCATACCTGTTGCATCTATTATGAAATAACTAAGCGTCTGTATATGAAAGGGAACCAGGAGGCAGTTTAGATTTTGAGGAAATTAAATAAGAGATAGAGGAATAAATTTTTGTGCAAGAAAGTGATGTGTGTGTTGGGGATATTGGAACACATAGGTAAGTTGTGAAAATGTTGATGGAACATGTTCTTCTATTACTTCTGTTTTGTGTTTATACATACAGTAACTTAAACGTCCTAATAAACAAGGATCCATGGATTGCATATTATCTGTCTGTAGATAAGAGCCTCAAAATGTGTCAGAAAGACATAGCATTGACATTCAGTCTATCCATTTAATAACCTTTCCTTCCCTTGAATGATAAGACACAATATTTTTAGCTTTAATTTGAAATTTTAAGGAAGATAGAAATCTTATTTCTTCAGGTGAAAACATGGCAGCAAACAATGCAGTGATGAGGAAGATCAAATGAAAGGTATTCTAACTTTAGGTACTGATTTACTCCCATAGAGTAGATTTGCTTTTGAACCATTGGCAATAATTCAGTTGGCCAAGAAATTCTGTATCTGTGAGCTGATGTTCGCCACAAAATTCATCTCAATACAAGATGTCACTTGTGAGACCTAAGCATGTGTGAAAGTACAGTATTAAAACAAATTTTAGAGGAAAATCCATAGAACTAAATTGAAGTAGCCAACAATAAGGGATGATGGGAGACTTCACCATTAATGAAGAAGAACCATGGCTTCTGTTGCTACAAAGATAGTTGTCAAGTCAGATTAGGTTGGTTTGTCAAATAGGTAGTATTGATGTCACCACTGTGGCATAGACATGACAACCCTCAAACCAGCCTTCATAAGAATCGGTCTGAACTGATAGTTATTTGTTCTGCTGTATATATGAGTATACTAAGTGTTTAGACAGGCGGCCCGGGTTCAATCTCGGGTCTGGTCAAGTGGGATTTGTGGTGGACAGGGGCAGGTTTTCTCCGAGTACTTCGGTTTCCCCTGCCAATCTTCATTCCACCAATTGCTCCACAATCACCCTCACCTATCATCTGGGGCTGGTACAATAGGCCAGAAGTGGCCGCAGTACAAGGGACTTACTCCCACCCCACTAGCAATAAAGAAAAAGTGTTTAGACATATGGTATGTGGTGGGGGGATGGTAATGTATTTCACAATAAAATATTATGTATACCACACAACTCCAGAAACAGATATAGCAACAAATTTATAAATACATTACAACTCATTTTTCAGAAAAACCAACATGAGAGGGATTTGAAAAAGGACCCCTCACATTGAACTGTCTCACGATTCCACCTACCAGACAAACAACCACGATCATAACGATGACACTAAAATCTATTCTTAGTCCTAAGCTAACACATAATTAGAGTAATTAACTAAATAAAAATTCTTTTAAAGACCTTTAATTAAATTTTGTTTCAAAGACATACTACATTAATATATTCATTAATATTAAATACAAAATATTAATATACAGTAATCTTAAGCAATCTTAGGTAAAAACTGCACATTACCAGAGTGTTCATGTGTACCATTAGATTACATTTAAAAAAAAGGTGTGTTTGCTAGTAAAATAAAAACGAATTGTAAAATACGTAACAATATTAAAGTAACTCAAGTCTACAACATAGATTGATATTCTTGTGACTTGCCTGATGATGACCTAGGAAAGGTCAAAATATACATAATGCATAATAAACATATGTTGATACATTACTATCTGTTTTGTCTTCATTCTGTAGATATAGTTGTTATGTGGATGACCACATTTACTATACTTGTACAGTTGTTATTGACATCGCAGTCATCACGGAGACTGGGATGGTGACCTGAGGCGCAGTCACCATCTTGTCATGAGCATCATAATCTGGTCTGCTGAGGAGCAAGTGAATACTGTAGAGGCTAAGCTGTGCACTCACGTGACTGAAGTTTATTTCCTTATTTCTGTTACATGTTAAGAAAACCTTGACATGATTCAATCATACAATCCAATCTTCAGATTAAAGGAAACTTTATAATACATACCTATGAAATAAAGAATTAAAATTACATGAATCATACATTCCCTATGAAATGTTAAAAAAGTAATAATTTATTGATACACATCGTAGTAAGGGATAGAGTGACAGGCTAGGAGCCGGACAGCCAAGATTTCGAATTTCGAGTCCCGGTAGAGGCAAGATTCTTCTCCCTTCCATACTGTCCAGATGGGTCCAGGAGCCGTTTAATTGCGCTTTCAGAAGAGAGGCGACATGCAGTTCCTCTTCTGCGGCCTCTCTATACGTTCCCATGTGTTGAACTTCGACTATTAAAGGGCCTCCATTTTGCGATATTGTCGTAGTGTTCTCTTACAACGTTTAATTGGTCTTCCAGTCGAGCAACATCGTCGAGGTCCTCCTCTGTGGATTCTGTATCCGTTCCTGTGTGTTGTAATTCGAGAATAAAGGAATCTATATCTTTTCCGATGTTGTCGTAGTGTTCTCTTACAACATTTAATTGCTGTCCCTGTTGAGCAGCTACGTAACGCTGCGCACGGAGATCATCTAACACTAGTTTCACGTGGTTCCTTTCCTTTCTCACGGCCTCTCTGTCCGCTGCTGTGCGTTGCGCTTTTAATATGAAAGCATTTCTTTCTTTCTTTATATTTTCGAACTGATGTTTAACAGTCTGTAATTGCTGTTCCAGTACCGCATTATTTTTGCACTGAGCGCGAAGCTTTTCTATTTCAAGTTTTAAGGTGTGTATATCCTCGGTCATGGCCTTTCTATTGCCTGCTGCCCTTTGGGCTTGTAATTTCAAATGGTCTCCCTCTCTTTTCATGTTGTCACAAAGGCGTTTTGCTGTGTTTAATTGCTCTTGCAGCAGATCTGTCTCCTTAATCTTGGCTTTGAGATTTTCTGTTTCACATTTAAGGGCGTCGCTCTCAACTTTCATAGTCTCTCTACTCTCTGCTAATTGCTGAGCTCTAAGCACAAAAGCGATTCTCTCTTTCTGGACATTTTCCCATTGCTGTTGTGCAGTGTTTAGTTGATTTTGCAGCAGAGCATACTGCTTACACTGGACTCGCAGTTCTTCTGCTTCAACTTTTAGGGTCTCCATAACCTTCGACATAGCCTCAAAATTCGCTCCTGAGCGTCGGGATTTCAATTCGAAAGCTTCTCTGTCTTTTGCGATGTAGTCAGACTGCACTCTTTCTTTGTTTAATTGCCCTTCCAGCAGGGCAGAATTCTCATGCTGGGTTTCGAGATTGTTTATTTCAAGTTCTATGGTGTCTCTGTCCATCTTTATGATGTCTCTATTCTCTGCCATAATTCTGACTTCTGACAATAAATGGTTTCTTTCTTGTGTCATGTTTTTGTACTTTTGCTTTAGATCATTTAGCTCATTTGCCAGTGTACCACATTCTTTATATTGGGCTAGGTGCTTCTCTGCTTCAAATCTCAGCTCGTCTTCGTCTTCCATGAATTTGCTGACATATTTTTCTAGTTCCCAAGCATCCCTACGTGGGTCTCGAAGTTCTAGTTTCTGGGAGTCGCACTCCGACTTCATGGTCTCTGTTTCGCCTGCCATGTGCTTTTGAGTATCACGGAATGACGATCTTCTGTCTTGAGCCATTCTACTTTCTACGATATTGTCCACGTCCTCTTCACCTTAGGAGGGAGCGCCTGAGTATCGCGAATCCTCGTTCTTATTTCGAAGCACAACTCCTTGTATGCGCTGTATATATTCGCCCTGTAAATAATTTCACAACGCACATCAGCGGCCTGCGAAGACTGGAATTACCTTATGATTAAAAGCCATGAATTGTCCCTCAAAATGTAAAGCAGTACCTCTGGGTCGGACACCTTACTTTATATGATAATGAATGAAATTAATAAAACAGGATTCGGTCTTGGTGAATGTGTTATCGCGTACTACTCTTAGTGAGTGCCCTGCCTGTGGGTCTATCAGGACAGGTATTCTGAGAAGTTACTTTATTGTTCTTAGTAACTGGCAAAATACATGACAACGTAACGTAAAGAGAACTTATATATTACTTGTGAATTGCGTTGCTGAAAGCAGAATTAAATGTTAAAACATTCTGAACAGCAATTTATATTTGTAATTCTATTCTTAAGTGGTGGAACGGCAACGGAATTAGCACATCTCAGAACGGTAAGATGAACAATAAAGGATGAACTAGAAATTATTTGGAAGGAGGCGGTCGAATAGTGAGCCGGTGAGACTCCTGGAGTTATACGAAGTTTTACGTAAGTTATAACCGTTTAACAAATTCAGTCACCAGTTCAAACCCTTGTCTAGTTACTAACAAGTTACAATATTATAATTTTCATTCCGACCCTCATGCTCTACAGGCAGATAACCCTTGAAGTACATTGTTCCAGGTGAGTTTTCTGAATGAGTGACTACACATGAAATATGCTAAAAAAATACGGCAAGCCGCATACAGCTACTGGACTGTTAATCTGACCAAGGAGACAGACATTCTGAATCGGAAACACATTCTATTCTGTAGACTCTGCATCAAACAAGTACAGTTTTCACTTGTAGACTGAGTTAGTTACGTTTTCTCTGGAGGAAAATGCTTTTACAATAGAGAATTAAAGGTTCTTTAACGTTTTGGCACCTTCACAGTCGTATGTAGGCAGTTCTTTCGGGATTGGAGGGTTACAATAACTACATAAATGGTTGTCCCTGTTCTCAGTTACTCAAGCACCATAACATGAGGATATACGGGACAATGGAAGTACAGCTCCACCATGTTTGACCTCGACGCTAGATGGAGGCGAGCGGTCAACTTCACGCCACACCCCCTTTTCCGAGGGGGAAAAGGGGCCACGGTATCAATTGGGGAGGAGGCTGAGTGGGCCTCTAGCCGGGAATCGAACTCCGGTCGTCGCTATATCTTCTCAGATATTCCAGCTCATCATTATCAAAAAGTGACGTAGATGTCTAGCAGATCACAAGAAAGTTAGAGAATTCTATTTTCAACATACGATGGGAACAAAAGTCGCCAGACAAGTGAACTCTTGAAGTGATGCACCCTTTCAGATATTTTAGGTAACGTTTCTCAATGAGGCAAATAACAGTGAAGGGCATCATCTTCTGGGAAGTAACAGGACATAGTCTGCTGGAAGCCCACTGATATTTCCGGAGAGCATATTGGTCCCTTCAAGGTTGAGGAGCAAGGGCAGGAGGAGAGCAAACCGAAAAAAAAAAAAAAGTGTTTCGTTGAAGAAGGGAATATACACGTTCGGCTTATGGATTGGTTACATTTGGTTACAGTTACTAAATGCAAAATATTATTAACTTAATTTCTGCGTAAGAAATTAGGACCAAAATCGAAAACACTTTTCAGTATTTTGTGGATGTTAAATGTGAGGAAAGAAGTCTGTAGAATTTATTGTTTCGGTAAGGTATGAAAGAGCTGCAGCACACTGCTACCATGGAATTACGCCTCCCCCTTCCGCCCCAAAGCGAATGTTGTCTAACCCGTACCAAAACTTGAAATAAGCCATGCGCGATCCCTGGCGAGAGAGGCAACTACTATAACCCCAGGGGCAAATAAATCTATCAGACGATCCCCTGCTAAGGTGGGAAACCCATCCCACATCCCCAGACGGCGACGAAGAGTGAACACTTGTAACATAAATGCACGTACATGTGACAAGGGACCAATCAGAAGTCCAAGACCAATATAAAGAACTTATTTAATTCC
>NW_019723905.1:927664-944594 GCF_002891405.2 Cryptotermes secundus
TGTCTTGTAAGTTGAGAACAAAAAGTTCTGGTCAGTATCCTAGCAATGACATAATAAGAGCATTATTGTCTAATACTATCCACGAAACGACAGAATAACAGCATTATTGTCGAAGGAAATCAGTATCCACGAAACGACAGAACAACAGCATTGTTGTCGAAGGAAATTAGTATCCACGAAACGTTAAACCGAGGCGCTTATATTGTTTCGAAAGAACTTAACCAGTATCCAGCCTCCTTCGTCTCTTGAGAAATTCTTTCCCAAGCCACGTATATTTTGTCCTACCTAGCACAGTCTGGGTGGCGTTTGTCATATATACCAGGCTCTTGCTCAATTAACTCCACAAAAACAAAACTAGCAGCTTCGTCAACTTTTCGTTCCACCTTAACAAACAAATAAACAGCTGAAGCCCGTTACAGAACATTTGATACTAGGAAACCACGCGGCAACGCAATTGTGAGAAGACTGGCATGCTCCATTGCATGGAAATTGAGTTTCTCAGTCTCTCCGCGAGTTGCGTTGCCGTTTCCTCAATTTGCACTGCTCCATTCATTAACATGTGTTGAACTCAGGCTGATAACAATTCTCGGAAATCGCGGTTGCGTTGCGGTTGCCAGTTTCTTTGGTGTGCCTCAGGAAGAAACTAGCTTGCTCTGCTTGCTGCCTACTTCCTGCTGTTTGCATGCCTGGCCTACCTTTCATCCCTGAAGATGGAGGTGACATATTTCTGCAAATTTCCGTTGATTTTCTGCGGAATATTCGGTGTTACACCTAAGGCCATACAAGGTGTGTCCCAAAAGTCATGAAATATATATATATATATATATTTCTTTTTTTTTATTTATTGATGATATCGGTACAAACTGTTAATATTCTTCAAAGTACTGTCCATGAGCATCTACACATTTTTTCCACCGACTCTCCCATGCCCGGTACGCCCCCTCAAAGGCCTCGACGGGAACCTCATTTAAAGCTGTTGTCACGGCCGCTTGGATAGCCTGAATGCTTTCAAAACGGCGTCCTTTGAGTGCAGTCTTGATCCTCGGGAACAAAAAGAAGTCGGCCGGAGCTAGGTCGGGGCTGTAGGGTGGCTGCGGCAGCGTTGCCACGTGGTGCTTCGCCAGGAACTCACGGACGAGCAGAGACGTGTGGCTGGGCGCATTGTCATGATGCAGCCGCCAGTTAGCGGCGATGTCTTTTCGCACGCGGATGACCCTTTTCCTTAATCTTTCTAGAACATCCACGTAGTAGGGAGCGTTGACGGTCTGTCCTTGGGGTAAAAACTCTTTGTGGACCACACCCTTGGCGTCGAAAAAGACGATGAGCATTGTTTTCACTTTGGATTTGCTCATCTTCGCCTTCTTCGGTTTCGGGGAAGCCGAGGTGTGCCATTCAGCACTCTGGCGCTTCGTTTCTGGGTCGTACTCAAATGTCCACGTTTCATCACCGGTAATAACACAGTCTAAATAATGAGGTTCAATTTCCACACGTTCCTTCAATTCACTCGCGATCAACACTCGATTGGCCTTTTGCTCGTCCGTCAACAATTTGGGGACCAGCTTGGCGCACACCTTTCGCATGTTCAATTCGTCCATAACGATGCGATGCACAACGGTTTTTGGAATGTTCAGAGTGTCGGCTAACAACCGGACAGTCATTCGACGGTCAGTATTCAACAAATCACGCACATGAGTCACATTTTCATCGGTTTGGCTTGTTGATGGCCGTCCAGAGCGGGGGTCATCTTCCACTCCTTCCTGGCCCTCCTTAAACTTCTTCACCCACCTTGTAACTTGCACATATGATAGAGAAGACTCCCCGTAGGCTTGCTTAAGCAGTTCGTGAGTAGCTCTTTTGTTGAGCTTTGTGCAGAACCTGACCGCCCAACGTTGTTCGAAAGTATCCGCCATCGCGCGCCGTGACGTGGTCACAAAACACAGGTGCACTAAATCAGCGATACTGACGCCTCCGATGCTCGAACAGACTGATTTTTGGCTCGCTGTGAAGCTAAAGGCCTCCCCCCCTAATCCAACCGGTTCCAGCGCGCTCCGACCAATAGGAGCGCGGGAAAGAAATATATATCATGACTTTTGGGACACACCTTGTATATTACTTGTGAATTGCGTTGCTCAAAGCAGAATTAAATGTTAAAATATTCTGAACAGCAATTTATATTTGTAATTCTATACTTAAGTGGTGGAACGGCAACGGAATTAGCACATCTCAGAACGGTAAGATGAACAATAAAGGATGAACTAGAAATTATTTGGAAGGAGGCGGTCGAATAGTGAGCCGGTGAGACTCTGGAGTTATACAAAGTTTTACGTAAGTGATAACCGTTCAACAAATCCAGTCACTAGTTCAAACGCCATGTCCAGTTACTAACAAGTTACAATATTATAATTTTCTTTCCAGCCCTCATGCCCTCCGAGCACGTAACCCCTGAAGTGCAGGGTGAAGACACATTATGAAGAGAGGGGAAGTCGCAGAAAAGTGGGGATAGGGACGGCGAACGCAGCACACGTGGAAGTTTCTGTCTAATACCCCTCAGTATGAAACAGGAGGTGGACGAGTGAGTAGCGTGCGTTTGCTGCCGAAGCCTGTTTTTCGATCAACCATTCCTATGTGGCGGTGCAGCGTGCGCTCCGTACTCACTTCGGAATTAAGCCCAGAGGCCCGGTTCCCGACCGGAAATCGATTGTTTTGTGGGTAGATAACTTTAGGACAACCTGGAGTGTGGTGAAAATATCATCAGGACGACAACGGGCCGTTACGACGCCAGAAAATGTGGAGGCAGTTCGACAGTCGATTTTGAGATCTCCAAGACGCTCCGCTCGCAAACCTGCAGTCGCCCTACACATATCCAATCGTTCAATGCGCCGAATTCTTCAAGAACATCTTAATTTCCATCCCTATAAGATGGCTGTTGTGCAAGAATTGTCACCACGTGATTTCCAGAACCGAATAACGGCGTGCGAAACGTTATTGGAAATTTTACTCCCTGGCGCACTTGTTTTCTTTAGTGATGAGGCACATTTTCACCTATCCGGATGTCAACAAGCAGAATATGCGCTATTGGAGTGGTAACAATCCCAGAGAGCTCCATAAGAGGCCACTTCACAGTGATAAGGTGACAGTATGGTGTGCGTTGTCGAGAGTTGGAGTTATTGGCCCTTATTTTTTTGAAGAAGGCAATCATGCGGTTACTTTCAATTCATAGCGGTTTTTGGGCATGATTAAAACTTTTCCCAACCAGCTCTTGAAGAAATGCATCTAGGAAACGTTTGGTTCCAACAGGATGGTGACACGGCCCACAGAGCCCGAGCTTCGATGACAGTTTTGAGGGCAAAGTTCCCCGAACGGCTCATCTCGCTTCGAGGTGACATCCCGTGGGCAGCGCACTCACCTGATCTAACGCCCTGTAATTTTTTTATGGGGATACCTCAAGGCAGAGGTTTTTAAACATCGCCCCACAAACGTGCTTCAGCTGAAGAATGTCATTCGGCAGGAAATAGCCCAAATTCCGGTGCACATGTTGGAACGTGCAGAGGGGAACTTCAGAAAACGGTTGGATCAGTGCATAGAGAACGGTGACCACCACTTCAAGATATTTTGTTTAAAACTTCATGATTTAAAACTTTAAAGTATGTTCTTTCATTAGCTAAACATGAATTTTGTCTATCATCAATAATTCTTCTTTTATTCGTCTTCAAAGAAAAAAAAAGGAAGTTTCTGCGCCCCACCCTGTACATTGTTCCAGGTGAGTTTTCTGAATGAGTGTCTACATATGAAAAATGCTCAAGAATATACGGCAAGCCGCACACAGTTGCTGGACTGTTATACTGACCTAGGAAACAAGACTATCCTACTATTATCCTACTACCATGCAATTATGCTTCCCCCACACCAAAGCGAGCGCGATCCCTGGCGAGAGAGGCAACTACTATAACCCCAGGGGCAAATAAATCTATCAGGAGATCCCCTGCTAAGGTGGGAAACCCATCCCACATCCCCAGACGGCGACGAAGAGTGAACACTTGTAACATAAATGCACGTACATGTGACAAGGGACCAATCAGAAGTCCAAGGACAATACAAAGAACTTATTTAATTCCATATATGGTATAAGTATGTACTCAGTGTTCAGACACATTTAAATGTACATCCAGACTACTTCGAAAGTATCATCCCATGCAAAAGTCGTTTAATGCATAGAGAGATCCGAAACCCTGTAAATATGTAGAAGGCACCGACGTCACGGTGAACTTCTGAACTATCCATGCCGCTCATAATTTCTGTACCATTCTGATGTTTCAGATGTATTTAGACTCGGTGTGTTTACATCTGAAACAGCTCGAACAGGATTGGTAAACGAACTGTGAACATTATTCCTTCCAATATTTCCAAGTTCGCCCCGGCAGATGGCATAACTGCCGAAACCGTAGAGCAATTTCATCATTTTCTGATCCCTTGACAGTGACCAGACCGACCCTGTGGCTCACCCACCCTCATATACAATGGGTACAGGGACTCTCTTCCCGAAAGTAAAGCTGCTGGAGCGTGATGCTCACCACTCATCTCCATCCAGCGTCGAGGTCAAGAATGGGGGAGCTATAACTACATGTCTCCATATGTTTCACGACATAGTGCTTAATTAAGCACAGGAACAAATTAACCTTTTAATATTTCCTTGATTTTTGTATTATGACAATGAATGGATGGAGCAACAGTAATAATCACTCATAAAATTAAATCCGACTATTAATTTTTAAAGTTTTTTTCTTTCAGGTTCAAAACAAATGTACACTGTAAGTGGACACAGTTTTTCGGTCAAACTGCATAGGTGAATGGCCTGATTATGGTCTTACAGAGGTCTTAAGGTACTGCTAATAAACAACACAGTACTGTCAAATATGTATTTTATAGATACTGGTTTCGTGAGACTGTACACTTATCACTATATTATTATCACGTATAGGACTGGGATGCTTATCAAACTTTCTATACTTTTCTTTTCCTTACCGTTATCTAACTGCTTTTCAAGTTGTTGGAACTTTGAATTCTTTACCGCCCTCCTCACTTCGTGGACCTCCTTAATCGTTTACTTGAGATGAAGAACCTCCAATTGCTACGAAATTAAATTACTTCTGTTCACTTCAAAATAAATTGGATTATGTCTTTTAAGTTGGGAACAAAAAGCTCTGGTCAGTATCCTAGCAATGACATAATAAGAGCATTATTGTCTAATACTATCCACGCAACGACAGAATAACAGCATTTGAGTGAAGGCACACCAAAGAAACTGGCAACTTCAACGCAACCACAATTTCCGAGAAATATCGCTGATTTAAACAGGCAAATAATTTCCAGATTAGTAGGCGCACACTGAAGAAACTTATATTTGATTAGTTGCTCGCATTATTTTAAGTGAGTATGTTTGTCCAGCGCAATGAATTACTGTATTTTTTAATTTCGTGCACTTACCTTCTGCAGTGGAAGATAATAATAGTGATTCTGTCATGATACAGTGGTAGTTGAGACAGGGTGAAACGGCGTGGGAAGAGAGAAGGACGACCCATAAGTAAAATGTTGAGGTGTTGATTAATTTGTTTTATTTAAGGTGAGTTTATTTTAATCAGGAAATAACGTGTTCACACGCGATACGAAATTATGATATACAGTAGCACTATTTTAGCAAGATAGAAGACACCTGATGATGGCCGTACACAGCCGAAGCATGTAATGTTGAAGAAGGGTGACTATGTATGTAATAAGTTGCATTTAAGACGGAAACGTATGTTCAATAAACTATTACTCGTATTACTGCAACAGGATGCTTAAACACAATATTAGGAGACGAAAACTTTGGGTGCGTCCGTTCTTCTGTGACATTTTAAACCGAGGCGCTTATATTGTTTCGAAAGAACTTAACCAGTATCCAGCCTCCTTCGTCTCTTGAGAAATTCTTTCCCAAGCCACGTATATTTTGTCCTACCTAGCACAGTCTGGGTATCGTTTGTCATATATACCAGGCTCTTGCTCAATTAACTCCACAAAAACAAAACTAGCAGCTTCATCAACTTTTCGTGCCACCTTAACAAACAAATAAACAGCTGAAGCCCGTTACAGAACATCTGATACTAGGAAACCACGCGGCAACGCAATTGTGAGAAGACTGGCATGCTCTATTGCATGGAAATTGAGTTTCTCAGTCTCTCCGCGAGTTGCGTTGCCGTTTCCTCAATTTGCGCTGCTCCATTCATTAACAGGTGTTCAACCCAGGCTGATAACAATTCTCGGAAAATGCGGTTGCGTTGTGGTTGTCAGTTTCCTTGGTGAACCGCCGCTCTTATTGTCTGAGCAAGTCAGTATCCACGCAACGACAGAATAACAGCATTATTGTCGAAGGAAGTCAGGATCCAAGCAACGACGGCATTATTGTCGAAACGGCAGATGTTAATGTAACAAAATATCTTTTTATATTACGAGCGAAGAAGGGCTATTGTTTCTTATATTTACCGTATCTGCATGTGGCCTTCCGTAGACAGAAATACATAATTTTAATAACAAACGAGTTTAAACTGGTCAGTCAATGTTCGGAAATGAACTGAATATTTATATTCACGGAGGTTACCAGGGTGATGAATTTTCCGTCTGATTTGTGGAAACAGTTCGAGTACGTCATCTAATTGGTAGACAGCTCGAGAACTTAAGCAGACATTATACTCGTATGAGCAGCTGAACTGCTGCAGCAAACCCCTTTTATCTCCATTGAATTAATAAGAAGCTCTATCAGGGAGCCATGACTTTAGTGTCCCTCAAGAGCTTCACCGTGTAAAGAGTGGGTTGGGGGAACGGATGAACCTTTGTATCTTCTGGGACATAACGTCTCGTAGTTCAGAGAAAATTAGCCGATATTTTCGTGTTCTGCTTGCCGCCTGCTTCATGCTGGTTTCTTTCTTGTCTTAATCTTAGACTCTGAAGATGGAGGCGATATGTTCCTCCGATACTTTTGTTCTCTTTCACCGGGCCACACGGTGTTATAAGCTATCTCTGAAGATAGAATTGTTCATAGTTCTATTATTTTAATTTTTACTTTTTTATGCAGTGGACGAGAAGACGAAAATATTCTGATTTGAATGGTAGCAAGCAGTCTCAAAATTTCATCTGCTCTCCCAGTTCCTTCCGGAATGCAAGTCACATTTGTTTACGTCATTCCCCTTGCCACATTTTCAAATGATCAATTATCTGTGTTTATATAACGGTTTTGCCCTGGTGACGAGACATTAATATTATGCATCCTACTCTGTGTTATAAACAAGGTACATAAAATGTAGACAAAAGTAAACAGTCTAGACAATAATATTCTGCATTTAAAACAAAGTGGACATTATCGTATCAACATTTGTTTTTATTGACGCTACATGTTTCGGCCCTTATAGTGGGTCATCATCAGCCGTACAATGATACCAGACTCAGCTGTTTAATTGCATTTAACAATTTGCATCTAATTCTTCAATAAGGATCTTTATTGTGCAGCGGTAGCGTAGCTACTGGCAGGGCCTCCGTGGTGGACAGATCAAAGGGTAAGCATCAGATGAAGAGAGACACCAAAAACCAAAAACTGATGCCGGAAGCAGCGTCATCAGCAGCGACTTGAAGCACATAGCAAATGATGCTCGAGATGGTTCAAGTTCGTATAGCAACAGGCGTGACAAAACTGGCTTGAACGGCTGTTGTACTGCGATGTGGAAAGCAAATGGAAAAACTACCACATTATCACTTTTCCTGGATAGTCTCTTTCCAAAAACAGAGATATCATGCATGCGAGATGTTTCCTCTGGAGACAAAACAAACCGGAGGGGCGGATAGAAGTGCCCAGAAGACGAGGAAGAAGACGTAAGAAGATGCTGGATGACGTTGGGGACAGAAGAGGATACTGTCATTTGAAGGAGAAAGCTCTAGATCGCATTAAGTGGAGGAATTGTTTTGGAAGAGACTGTGGACCTGTCGTCTGACAGATTACTGATGAATGAATGAAACTGAGTCTTTCAGTTAAGATTTTATAATACTGAGATAATACAATTTAAAAATTAAAAATATAAATTCTTATAAATAAGGTACATAAAATGTATACAAAAGTATGCAGTCTACACAACAATAGTCTGTATTTAAAACAAAGTAGACATTATCGTATCAACATTTGTTTTTATTGACACTACATGTTTCGACCCTTATACTGGGTCATTAATAGGCGTTCAATGATACCAGACTCAGTTGCTGAATTGCATTTAACAATTTGCATCTAATTCTTCAATAAGGAGCTTTACTGTGCACATGGAGTGTTTTAAATGCATAAACTGAGTCTTTCAGTTAAGATTTCAGAATACTCAGATAATAAATTATAAAAATTAGAGACGAGAGATTAAAACATAAAAATTAAGATTGTACTCCAATGGAAAATGCTATATTTTGTGATAAATCTCTTTAAAACTTTGGGACCAGTAAGTGTTGACGTGATTTTCTGGTGGTAGAAGCGACCGCAGTGTGAGGCTCCTGCTTATCGACATTTACATAACCGGTAGTTAAGAGTTCTCTGCAATCCATTGTGCTCCAATTACTCCACCAAATGTCTCTGCATAGTGTGAGCCCACTACATAAGCGGGGCAGGTATGATGCGGCAGTACGATTTTCTTCTTGCGCCTTGTTCTTGCTTTCAGACTTAAGTTTAAGGCGTTTAAGAATATTTTCACGGTTCGCTCTAGTGTTGTAGGTTCCTACATTGAAACAAAGGTGGCCTCTCATAAAAGATTAACTCAACATTTAAAATTTTGCTGTTAATGTTTTGTGTAACCACCACTTTTTTTAACTTTCATTTAAAAGTTAAAGGAGCGGATGAGAGAAGATACCTGCCACCGAACTATGCTGACGTATATCAGCATGAGAGGATGTTAGTCGTGCCACAGATCAGATGGTTAGCCTCTGGCTTCCCACCGCGGAGACTCGAGTTTAATCACGGTTAGGGTGACGTGGGATTTCTGACGGACAAAGTGGTTCTGCGGCAGACTTTCGCCTGCCATTTGTCAATTCTGTGACTGCTCCACATTCACCTGCCATAATTATCATTTCCATCCATTGTCGTGTTTTTATTTCAAAAAGGGACATCTTGGTGACTGGGCGCTGTCTCCGTCCTACCAAACGAAAACAGGAGTTTAACCTTCAGGACGTACACTCCGTTGTAAATTTCGACCTTGTCAGTGTGGTCACCACTTTACCAGCGGAAGAAGGCTTACAAGTCATCAGAAATAAATTAATGTGGATGCTTCTTTCTCAGAGCGTTCATCCAAGCAGGTTGAAATATCATGGAATTACTGGGCATGTGTTTAGGAACTACGCATTACCAGTTTGAGGATAAATTCTATTGGCATGCAGACGGAAAAGCAAGGAGCAGCTGACTGTCGCGGCGGCCATTAATGTGTTTATTGAACAGTTTGAGGAGATGGTATTCGACACAGCAAACCACGCATACGCTACATGGCTCAGATACTTTGAGGATACTTTTGTGATTGGGCCACATGGTCCACAAGATTCCAATTTTTTTGCCCACTCAACAGCCTTAGACCCACCATAAAATTCGCAATGGAAGACGAAATCAACATCCATCCTTTCTTGGACGTCTTGGTGATCAGTGTGACGACGGAAGTGTAAGGTGCCGCGCCCAAAATGAACATTGTCTATATCTCACGTCTCACCACCGCCGTCACGTCAGAAGCTGGTAAGATCCCTTACACTGGAGTCAAATATTTTTATTGTCTCTCCGTATTTTATGACGTCACATTGTTTTCACGGCGTTTCATTTGTCTTCCAGTAGCGCAGCGCGGTCTAATTTCTCCTCTATAGCTTGTATATCCGTTCCCATGTGTTGGACTTCGGGTATTAAAGAAACTCTCTCTTTCGCGATGTTGTCACCGTCTTCTCTTGTAATGTTTAATTGTTCTCTCTGTAGAGCTGCATTGAAACGCTGGGTTCGCATTATTTCAGCTGCAATTTTATGAGCGTCCCTATTTTTTCTCACGACCTCACTATCCGCCGCTGTGTGTTGGACTCTTAGTATGAAAGGGTTTCCTTCTTCTTTGATATTTTCACACTCTTCTCCTACAGAGTTCAATTGCTTTTCCAGGAGAAAACTCTTTTGGCACTGGGCGCGTAGCTCTTCTATTACAAGTTTTAAATCGTTTATATCTTTTTTCATGGCGTCTCTATTCCCTGCTGCCCGTCTGGCTTCTAATTTGTAAAAGTCTCTCGCTTTTTTGATATTGTCGCAAAGCCTTCTTGCAGCGTTTAATTCCTTTTCCTGTATATCTGCGTCCTTAATCGTCAATCGAAGATTTTCTATTTCAAATTTTAGAGCATCCCTCTCAATCTTTATGGTCCCTCTACTCTCTGCTACTTTCTGGGCCTTTAGAATGAAAGCGTTTCTCTGTTTTTTCATATTTTCGCACTGCTGTCTTGCAGTGTTCAATTGCTTTTCCAGTAGAGCATTTTCCTCAGACTTGGTTCGGAGCTCTTCCATTTCAACTTTCAGGGTCTCCATAATCTTCTCCATGGACTTACATTCCTCTTCTGAGCGTCGGTATCTGTACTGGAAGGAGTCTCTCTCTTTTGCAATAAAGTCACGCTGCACTTTTACGTCATTTAATTCCTCTTCCAATAGCGCAGCTTTGTCACACTGGCCTCGGAGATTTTTTGTTTCAAGTTCTAGTGCGTTACTTTCCCTTTTTAAAACATCTGTATCCGCTGCTATCATTTGGGCTTTTAATACCATAGCGTCTCTTTCCCGAGTGATGTCCCCGCATTTTTGCATTAAAGAGTCTAATTGTTCTTTCAGTTTACCGTTCTGTTTACATTGGGCCCTGAGCTGCTCTGTTTCAAGCCTCAGGGCGTCTCTCTCCTCTATTGTGTTTCGCGTAATCTCAGCGTTGAGCTCTGCTTCAAAAATAAGGGCGTCCCTCTCTTTTGTCACTTCGTCGGCATAATCTTTTAGTGTCGAAACACACTTAAACTGGTCTCGAAATTCTTCTATTTCTCGTTTTAGGGCGTCCCTCTCACGCTTTATGGCCTCTATTTCACCTGTCATGCATCTTCCTGTGTCAAGAAGTAGCGATCCTCTGTCTTGAGCCATTCCAGTTTCTATGATATTGTCCATGTCAGTTTGACTTTCATCTACCTCGTCCTCTTCACCTGAAGTGGAAGCGTCTGAGTACGATGAATCCTTTTCCATATTTTGAAGCACAGCTCCGTGTATGTGCTGTAAATCTTCACTCTGTAAATAATTTCACAACACACATCAGCGGCCTATGAAGACTGGTCTTATCTCATGTTCAGAAGCTATTATTATTATTATTATTATTATTATTATTATTATGATTTATTCATTTAAATTGCAAATGGGTTTTTACCCGATAGCAGTGGTACTACAATATGACATAACACACAAAATAACACACCACACTCAAACAAAACACAGCACACAAACTACACAAACGACAAATGATAAATTAAGACACAATAAATACAATGAAAATACACTTACAACTATAACAAATACAATTACAACTACAATTATACAAACTAATATTAATAAAACAATAAGTATACTATAAACTAAACAGTAATAGTGTTGGAATTTGTAATGCCATGTTCTGAAGCACCCACATTTCACCATGACTTCCCCTCTATCACATTTCACTTATCACTAAGAATTAACCTACAAAATATACAGTAGTGCCATGGGGGCAGACACTTCGCTTGATATGATTATATAAAATTAATAAAACAGGATTCGCGCCGTGTGAATATGTAATGGGGCACACCTCCTCTTTGTGAGTGCCCTGTCTATGGACATATCAGGATAGGTATCCTGAGAAGTTACTTATCTGTTCTCTCTGTAATGGGTAAAGTACACGACAGTGTAATGTGTACAAATGTGAATCTCAATCTTGCCCTACGCTACTCAAAAGCAGACTTAAATTTTATTAAACATATTGAGCAGAAATATATATTTTTAATTTAATTCTTATGTGATATAACGGGAACGGAATTAGTATATCGCAGAATTGCAACGTGACCAATAAAGGGCGAACTGGAAATTATTTGGAAGGACGCAGCCGTGGTTCTGTGCCGGTGAGATTCTTATATTTATTTTAGTTACGAGCTATAAGCATTACCAGGCTAAACAACATGTCTAGTTACTAACATGTGACAATATTTTCACGATCTAGGGGTGTGACTATAGACGGCGTATGGATTGGTGAACGAATTTATTCCCCGCTCATACAGACCACTCGAAACTACAAGTAATTAAAGAGCCACTACTAATCTCCATAATTCACACATCACCATAGCACCCGCTAAGCCTTCTTCCAGCCTGACGTGTCTTCAACAGTCGTTCCCTAGCAACGGCTTGTAACAGTGGAGATTTTTTCAGCTTCCCGCCCTTAGGTCCCATTGTCACAGCCGCCCGTGTAGAACTCTTCACAGTTGCCAACACTCAATTGACTTGTTCCCAGGTGGGTGGCCACTTCACTAATCTTCTCTTCACAGGCTTTCAACTGAAATGACAACTGAACTCTCCACTAAGCAACCAGCCGTAACATATAAGGGCATGAATAATTGAAATAAGAAAAAATAATTTCTTAACCAGTCACACTGGACGGAACTACGTACTAGTATTTAACTTTTTCATATTATTATTAGTGTGACGGACCAGAATGAAACAAAACAATAATCTCTTAATAATTCCTTGATTTTTGTATTATGGCATTTTTATAGACAATGAATGGATGGAGCAACAGTAATAATCACTCCTAAAATTAAATCCGACTATTAATTTTTAAAGTTGCTTTCTGTCAGGGTCAGTAATCAAGTGTATATAGTGGACATAGTTGTTCGGTCAAACTACACAGGTGAATGGCCTGATTATGCTCTCATAGAGGCCGCAAGGTACTGCTAATAAACAACAAAGTATTTTAAATTAGTAGTTCGTAAAGATTTGTGTGTAAATGCTGCTTTTATGACACTACAAATTTATATATGCCACTATATCATCATATACAGCACTGACAAGCTTCTTAAATCTGCCACCCTCTCAGTTTGCTTACCGTTACCGAACTTCTTTTCAAGTTGGCCTTTTTCAATTTTTTACCTACCTCCTCACTTCCTGGATCTCCTACAATTCCTCGTGATAAAGAACCTCCCATTGCTACCAAATTAAAGTACTTGTCTTCTCTTCGAAATAAATTGGTTTCTGTCTTGTAAATCAAGAATAAAAACTCCGGCCAGCATCAAAGCAACGAAAGAATAACATTATTGTCGAAGGAAGTCAGTATTCAAACGAGAGAATAGCAGCATAATTGTCGAAGGAAGTCAGTATCCAAACAACGAGAGAATAGCAGCATAATTGTCGAAGGAGGTCAGTATCCAAGCAATGATGGAATAACAGCATTATCATCTAAGAGATAACAGGTTAATGTAAGGAAATGTATTTTTAACTTGCGCGCCAAAGGCTATTTACTGCATCTGCACGTGGCCTTTCGTAGACATAAATACATAATTTTAATAACAAACGAGTTTAAACTGGTCGATCAATGCTCAAAAATGAATTGTATGTTTGTAGTTATAGATGTTACCAGGGTGATGAATTTTACCGTCTCACTTGTGGAAACAGTTCGAGTTTGTCATTAAATTTGTAGATAGTTCTTATACTCGTATTAACAACTGAACTGCTGCAGCAAGATCTTTTTTCCTTCCTTGAATTAATAAAAAGCTCTATCAGGGCGCCATAACTTCGATGTCCCTCAAGAGCAGATTGGGGGAACGGTTGAAGATTTATATACCCTGGGATATAACGTCGTATAGACCGGTGAAAATCTGCCGACATTTTGGTATTCTGCTTGCTGATGGCTTCGTGCTGGTTTCTTTCTTGACTTAAACTTACACCTTGAAGATGGAGGCGATATGTTGTTCCGAAGTTTCTGCTCACTTTCACAGAACTACACGGCGTTATAGGCTATCCCTGAAGATCAAACTGTTCATACTACTATTTTAATTTTTACATTTTTAAACAATGGAGGGAAAGAAAAAATATCCTGATTTGAATGGTAGCAAGCAGTAACAAGATTTCATCTGCTCTCTCAGTTAATTCCAGAATGCAGGTCACATTTGTTGACATCATTCCCAAATCTTTGTACTTTGCCACATTTTCAAATATGTGTTTATGTAATAAATTTGCCCTGCATTCTGGTAACAAGACATTTACACATACCAGTAGATAGATTTTTCTACAATTCATTATTTTGTAATTATTCTACCAAATCACTTCATACAGTTATAAGTGGCAGTTCTCCCCCCCCCCTTTTGAAATTTGCTTTCAAGACAAGACTGCATGAAAATACATTTGCAGGGAACAGTATTTCCCACCGTTGATTTTCATTGTACCACGTGCTTGCTGACATATCCAAAATTGTGTCTGTGTGTGTAATGGGAAAGCAGGCAAATGTCATACAATAATAAACATTTACATGGAACAAGGCTAAGTTAGAGAATGGTTATGCTACTTCCCTTTTTTCAGAATGCAAACTGTATGAAGTATATAACAGAACATCTGAAAGACAAAATATAATAGTACTGTTTACCACTTTATCTGGTTCAGTTTTCACACTTTTCCAGACTGCTTTCACTTTATTATTTGCCTCTTAATATCTGTTCATTGTTAAGCATACAGTTGGCCTCTTTAAGGATTTGAGTTAAAACCCTACAATTTTTCTGTATTGAATTTCTGTTACCTGGGTCATACTAAATTGGCTATTTTGGTAATCATCATGTTTGTGTGTATGAGATGTTTTCATAGCTACACCGATCCAACCATCACCTGACACCCTTTTTTCTTGATTTGGTTGAGGAAACTTGCTTAAAAGTTTCTAAAGATATTCACGAATGTGTTAAATTTTGAGTTTACATCATGACTACTTAACACTTGTTCCCAATTTTCTTTATTTTGATGTGCTGTAAATTCTTCTTTAAGTTTCATTATTTGTCATGTCTGGTTTGTTTCTTACCATTATAATATGAATATAATTTTATGGTTTATGCCTAGAAGTTGAGCATCACGATTCATCAGAAATATTACCCTTCTTGGAGCTGTCTATATAAATGTTTGATGGCAGTACTGGAGTAACTCTAAACACCTATACAGTGAACTACTGACAGAAAATTAGAACTTTGGTTGTGGTAACTTTCAGTAATATCAGTGTTTATCACCACAGATGTTAAATTTCTTTTCAACAAAGATACTCCCCCATTTGCTAGATTTTGTCTACAGCAACTAGCTCCTGGCATACACATATTTAGATTAACCTGTACACTCTGGTGCTTTCATATGCTGTTCAGTTAAACATAGTACATTTTATGTATTATTAATAGTCACTGATAAATCATCAGTTTTAAGTCCTCTGACGTTCTGACGCCATGCCACAAAATTCCTCTGATTCCTCGTATTGTAAATTTAGGACTGGCTTTTTTTAGTGGCATGGATAACTTTTAGTTCTAGACCTATGATTTACTGTGTATTATATAAGCTGACAAAGCAATTATCACCGTTGGAGCTCCTTGCAAGTTTAAAGTCTCCAACTGCCTAATAAATAAATTCCACTGACCAAAATAATTACTCTTGCAAGCCACGAAGTTTAAAGGTAACCAATCAAGCTAAGTTAGGAAGGCACCACCATTTGAAATCAATGGCTTGCAGAAGCTGGTGACTTCAAGCGACGTCCATCCAGAAAGTGTCAACTAATTCTAATGCAGTCACTCATTCATGGAGCTGAGCCCTCTTTGGGAAGCTACCAATTGTGCAGCTACTCAAGAACTTCCTAGAATTTTATGGAACCTGAATATTCATTACTGTATTCACAAGAACTGCTCACCATCCATCCATACCATCCCATCCTATCTGTATAAGACTCATTCTAATGTTGTTCATCCACCTATGCCTTGGTCTTCCTAGTGGTCTCTTTCCTTCTGGCTTTCCCACCAATATCCTATATGCATTCCTTTTCTCCCCCATTCGTTCTACATTCGCTGCCCATCTCATCCTCCTTGACTTGATCATTCTTGGCAAAGAGTGCAAAGTTGTGAAGCTCATTATGTAGTTTTCTCTAACCTCCCGTTACTTCATCTCTCTTCGGTCCAAATATTTTCCTCAGCGCTGTTGCCAAATGCAAGTCAGGGTAGCGCAGGTGGTATAGCGACTGGCTATGGACTGGATGACTGAGGGGTCAGAGTTCAAGTCCCGGCAAGATCAAGAATCTTCTGTTCTCCAAATTGTCCAGACCAGCTCTGGGGTCCACCCAACCTCCTTTCCAATAAGTACTGGGTGCAGTTCCACAAGATATTGTGAAAAAAGTATATCATCATCATCAGTAATCTGTCAGATGACAGGTCCACAGTCTCTTCCAAAACAATTCCTCCACTTAACGCAATCTAGAGCTTTCTCCTTCAAATGACAGTATACTCTTCTGTCCCCAAGGTCATCAAGCATCTTCTTACGTCTTCTTCCTCGTCTTCTTGTCACTCCTATCCGCCCCTCTATCTTTCCTTCAATAACTTCTTTTAGAAGGCAGTTTCTGAGTAAAACATGACCAATCCAATTAGCCTTCCGTTTTCTTATTTCGTGTAGGATATTACTCTGCTCACTGACTCTAATTAACACTTCTTCATTTCTCACATAATCGGTCCACCTGATCTTCTCCATCCTTCTCCAACACTACATTTTGAAACTTTCCAGGTGTTTCTGATCTACTGCCCAAAGTGTCCAAGTTTCAGCCCCATACAGAGCTATGCTCCAAATGTAGCATTTCACTAGTTTCTTCCTCAA
>NW_019723905.1:945345-965782 GCF_002891405.2 Cryptotermes secundus
CCTCACTTTGTAAAATATATGGTCCTTTCCCGTCTGTATCTACTTCTTCTTCCGGTTCAACTTCTAAGGTTTCTGGCTGATTAGGTCGAACATATAGTAAAAAAATATATATATATTCACAATGTATACAAATAAACATCACGTTTTCACATTCACCCATGGGTTTTTATATTAATAATCACTAAAACTATTTCCCATATTTGGAGTTTACAAATTGCATCAAAAAATAATATTGGCCTATTATCTTTCTCAATCATTAATGTTTTCTATGGTTTTTCAGTATTTAAACAAGTAATCTAATAAATTTGATTTGTTTCATTCTGGTCTGTCACACTAACAATATTATAAATATTAAATTGATAGAAGAACAAAAACACACAAAGGAAAGTAATAACCAACACAACATGTTCAACCTCATAATACATCATCAGTACACGCACACACTAACCTCACAGACACAGAAGTATAAATACGCAGCATAACACACACTAGAACAGTAAAAACAGCACAGTGCATCACAAACAACCACAGGAAGACATCAAATGTAGGACGAAACAACAAAATTCCTTTAAAAAAATTATTACATAATAGGGTTGCTAAAATAATACAATACCCATAATATATTTCCAGAACCTTCTCAAGACATACAGGCGGCACAAGTTCGGGCCCCCATCAGGAGAGGTGAAAAGAGAGAGGACACGAATCTATTTGGTTTATAAATTCTAACTTAACAAAAAATTTTTTTTATTTTAATATATCAAGACAGCCTCCGTAGTTGTGCAAACTTTGGATTTTGTACCCATTTGTGTATTGTCAGCATTGTATGTATATATATCTTAACACTCAAAACACCTATTGTAATAGTGGTTTCCAAACTGTATCGATGTCCCTCTGATGATGGTCTCTAAGGACCGAAACATGTAAGAGCATGAAGAATTGAAATAACAAAACGAATCACACTGTACGGAACTGTGTTATCTTTTTATAAGTAATCTGATAGTTTCAATACCCTTTATGGCTTAAAATTAATGTTTAATGTTTAAATTAATTGGAAATAAGTGTGCCAAAATTGAAATAAACAATTCATTGTAGTCATTTTCCTTATGTGTAATTTCTATTGGTAAGGTGAAGCAAATAGAGGACCAGCATTTGGTAGTTGGCAGATAATGCCATGGAGGAATACTGCACATGCTTGTTGTAAACGTTGCATAAGGTGGATTTTGCAGGTTAGAAGCAGTGTAAGTTTTTCATATTATTTATCGATTTACTCCATTTGCCTATTAAGCCATTTTTTTCCTATTTCATTAAGCCCTCATTTTACAGAAATGTCTGGTAGTCCCATGTGGCAATTTTTCAAGAGGTGGCTTTACTCCTAGGCATACACACAATTCTAATCAAGTTAGTGATGAAGAATCACAAGCTTCTGACAAATTTCATTGCATTAATGATTCAAGTCATTCTATTCCATTGTGCCTTGTCTGTGGCAAACAATTTACAAATGCAACAACAGCTCAAGCAAAATTGAAATGATACAGAAAATTATTTTAAACAGCCACTGGATTCTCAAAACCAACAGATTAAAACTTCTGTTAGTAGGGTGACATCAGTGAACAGGCTCAGGAAGCAAACTTTTTAGTGCTAGAACTTAATGCCCAGAAAAGAAAAAAGTCACATAGTTTGTGAGAACCTAATAATGCCAGAATGTAAAATCACAGTTGGGTAAAATGCTGGGACAAGATGCAGTTTGAGAAATTGAAAATGTTCCACTTTCAAACAGTATGATAAATAGACCTATTGATGACATGTCACGTCATGCTGAAGAAGTTGCACATGATAAACTGAAAAAAAAACAGTCAACAGATTTCACCAATAAAGGTTATGTCGTAGCATTTGTAAGAAGCACACACACATGCTTGTTCGAAGGCTGGTTTCAGTAGTCAAAATGGCGCCCATGCTTGAGGGTGTATTACTGAAGAGCAGAATTCTGTTGCGTATTTTTTGTGAACAAAAGTACTCAACGCAAGATATTTGTAAAGAAATGTTTCCTGTATACAGTGAGAAGCATATGTTGCATAAAGCAGTTCACATCTCTCAGGGACATTCGGAAGTCGCAAATAATGCATGATCAGGTCGCCCTGTTGAGATTGTGACAGAAGCAACTGTGCTGCAGGTGGAAGAGTTGATTCGAGCTGACAGGAGGATAGCGATATGGAGTGAAGCAACTGCACTATGGTGTTCCCATGGTTTAGCATACAGCGTAACGCATGCCTGAAGTTTTGAAAAGTGTGAGCATGGTGGGTGCCTGGAGCGCTGAAGGATCAGCAGAGAAAAAATGAACTAAATGGGTCTGTCCTTGCCATGTATCTTAAGCTATGCAGATGGAGAGGATATGCTTACAGGATTGTTACTGGGGACGAATCATAAGTGCATCACTACAAACCCAATTCAAAGCGTGCTTCAGTGCAATGGAAACATTCCAGTTTACCTTCAACCAAAAGATTTATTGAAGCTTCAGGATGCTATTTCCTGAGGTAGTGCTTCATTAAGACAATGCCAGACCCCATAGAGCCTGAGCAAGCCAGGAAATAATTCAAGAACTACAGTGGGAACTTAGGCTGAACTTCAGTATGTTTGGTCTGCTTACAACCATTTGGTCCTTGATGTTTCACTGATGACAATAGGTTGAAATGGAGGTGCAGAAGTAGCTGAGACAACAGTAAAAAGATTTCTATGCTGCAGGTTTTGACACACTGTAAAGCGATGGGGCAAATGTTATCAATGTTGGTGGGGAATTTGTCAAGAAATAAATGTTTTCCCCAGGTTCGAATATCATGTTTTACGTTACATATTCATTTGTGACCTATTTACTGACTCTCCCTCTCCTCTTCATATCTGAAAACAAAAGAGAACTGTGAAGGCATCTGTACTGATGCTGCCCCATCAATGGTTCGCTCTGTTAGTGCTTTCACCTCCTTTGTAAAAAAAAATCCTGATGCCACAACACACTGCTTTATTCCCAGAAAGGTGCTGGTTTCAAAAAATTCTTGGAGATGAAATGCAAGAAGTTTTGGATGATCCCATAAAAATGGTTAACTTTATCAAAGACCAGTTCACTCCAAAATTTAAAAAAAAACTGTGTGGAAATTTGGACAAAAAGCACATTTTACAAGTCTGGTGGATTAGTAGAGGAAGGAGAATCAGGATAGCAACTGACTACAGGCTGAGTTCGAGTCCTGGTAGGTTCAAGAATTTTCTCTCATCATCCAGACCAGCCTTGGGGCCCGCCCATGGGTACCAGGACCTATTTCCCCAAAGGTAAAGTAGCTGGGGCATGAAGCTGACCACTCACCTCCAACTAGTGCTAAGGTCAAGAAAACGTGGATCTATACATCCACTCCCCATAAATCTTCATGGTGTAGTGCTTAATTATTCCTACTGAAAACAACCTTGAAGAAATGTGAAACAGAACTAAACATTATTTTCCCTCCCCTTCAACACAAGTGTGTGACTGGGTGAGGAGCCCTTAACCTGTATCATCTGCTCTGCCTGAGAACTTTGTTGCCTGCATTCTGATCATACACGAGAGACTTATTGACCTATCCTGCCATTCACAGCAAAGCAATAAACATACTGAAGCAGTTTTTGACTTCTGACATGTGTAAACAAACTTTTCTTGTTTAACAAACATGAAGAGTGAAGACAGAAATGGTCTCAGTCCAACTGGAGATGAACTCCATGTGTGCTTATCTAAAGTTCGACCATGAATTAAGTATTTGTGCAGCAAAAACAAGTACAGTGGAACCTCGCTAAACGAGCATAATTCGTTCCAGAATCTTACTCGTAATGCGAAACACTCGTTAAGCAAAACAGTTTTCCCCATATAAATTAATGTAAAATACAATAATGCATTCCATGCCGAAAAAAATACTCAAAAAATTTTATGTATAAAGTTTATTCAAAGAAAATTATATATACATTGTTAAGGAGCGTGAATCATCTTCATCTTTTCTTCTGTGTGGAATGAACCAACCTGGAATGCGAATTCGATTTGCAGAAAACAACAAAAAAAAAAACGAAATAATTAGTTTATTATTTATGATACATATCTAATTCTTTTTTACTAGAAAGCTGTCTAGAGACATTTGTTTTTGCCGACGCTTCAAAATTTGGTGAAAATGCGACACAGCATTATCATTACTAGCGAGCATAGCCACTGCCTTATTAGGGTGATGCCAGCGGAAAGAGTGCTAAACACAGATTGATGTAGCAAGCGCACAATCCGCCGGGACTTCCTCTCTCATCACTCGTTAAGTGAGTCATTTTTTTACAATTTCTTTTGCTCGTTATGAGGGGTGCTCATTAAGCGATGTTCGACTGTATGGGTTTCAGATTAAATAAGTAAAGATGATATTCTTGTTCATATTGCTTTGATTTACTGTACGGTTTTCAGTAACCTTACTCTTCAACACTGTTAATAAATTTCCATGTTATAAATAGCATTAATTAAGATCAGTTTACATTACAACCAGTTGAGAATGGCTCTATTAGATAAGAAATGCCATACCAGGTTCCCACAAAACTTTTAGAATATCAACTGTCCGACAATTGTCAAACTGCACCCACAGGCAAAGCATCTTTTCCGTTGCCTCATTTTCCACTGAATTAAGCCATGTACGAATTACAACACAATCTTGTACAAATAACACAGTCCTGCATCACATATAGCTTAATGCCTTTTATAGGTAAAGTTGCCCTTGCGCTTAATTAAGCTCTACTCCATGAAGGCATATTGGGGAATGGTTATATAGATCCACATTTTCTTGACCTCAGCATTGGCTGGAGATGAGTGGTCAGTTTCATACCCTGGCCACTCTAGCCCCTAGTACCCACTGGATAGGAGGCTGGATGGGCCCCAAACCCAGTCTGGAAAATGTGGACAATATTCTTGATCCTACCAGGACTCAAACTCCGACCCCTCAATCATCCAGTCAGTAGCTATACTGACTGGACTATCCCAGCTTTTATATAAACTAAAATTTCAAAATGATATCTAACTCAAAACTTTCTGACCAGCAGACATAATCACTCGCCCCAGAATTAAGCAGAGAAAACTGGAAAAGGTGTACAATGGCCCAAAACCAAAATGTACAAATATCGGCCCAGAAATGCTTCAGTAACAAACTATAGCCATTCAACCATGTTCTGGCAACAGCAGGATTAAAATTTTAGTTACGAAAGAAACATATTAGTTCAGATTGAGTTGAATGTCATTACACATACACAGAATTGTGTCCACATAACAAAAACATATGCTAGCAACACTTTGAAGGAAACTGGAGGTTATTGTGGCTAGTGAGCAAGTCTTTAAACACTACCACCTTCTCCGTTCACCAACAAAACACACAGTTGTCAATTTTACAGTGATACTGAGTTAACTACAAGTACAGTGCGTACAATCAAGTGCGCGCCGCGGCTGCAATTNTGTATCATAAGGTATTCATTTCCAGTGAACTGTACAGTGTCACTGTGCTTAAAATGCACTACACATTCCCAGAACATGTAGATAAGCTGTAATTGTCAACAAAGCCTGTGGTAATGGTGCAGCAGCTGTTAAGGCTGTCTGCAGACTGGTCATCACATCAGTGACAGATACTATCCTCCCTTCAGCAGTAGATACACAAAAAAATGTGCAGGAGTCCATACTGAGACACAGAGACAATAAACCCACACCACCTTCACTGAATACAAGCTGCACATGTGGCACACTGACAAGTTTGCAGGTTCTCTGAACAGTGTCTGCACCGGCACCATCTGCAATGACTACAATCTCCAAGCCTGCTTGATTTTCACCCACACCAAGAACTCTGCCACTGATTCCTTCACAATTTGGTGAAGTTCTTGCTTTAGCAGCCATGCACTCTTCACTGACAGAAGCAGGGCTCGTAAGGAATGGCATACAAATATCCATAATATTTGGAATTACGTAAACCTACATAGTACAAATCATTCCCTATATCAACAGCAGTTCCCAAATATTTGGGCTGGAACTGCTGCAGACACTTTCACGAGCCACATTTTGACTATACACTTGGTTTTTTTTTACCAAATTTTTAGAGCATACTCTAACAGAGTTACTGCACACTGTCCCTCTGAATATTTAAGAAGTGGCTCGTGCATGATGGTCCCTGAGCCCATTTCAGTTATAATGCCAGAAATTACTTTCAAACTGCCTACAATGGGTGATGGACAAGAAACCAGGTACCAGTATCCTGGCCCAGTCATTCACCACACCTAAATCCCCTTGATTTCTTCCTTTTGGAACATATTTTGTTTAAAAGGGAAGTTAGTAGTAATAAAAGGCTAGTTATTCACATTATTCATTCTAATCTACCAGTTTCCTTCATAGGTGTCTCTCTCACTCACTGAACTGAGTCTGTCTTGAGAAGCTGCCAACTGTGCAGCTACTCAAGAACTTCTTGGCATTTTATGGAACCCAAAGCTTCATTGCTGTGTTCACAAGGGCCTTCTACTGGTCCCTATCCTCAGCCAGATTAATCCAATCCATACAATCCCATCCTACCTCTCTAAGATCCATTTGATATTGTCCATCCACCTATGTCTTGGTCTTCCCAGTGGTTCCTTCCTTCTGGCTTTCCCGCCAATATCCTATATCCATTCCTCCTCTTCCCTGTTCGTGCTACATGCCCTTCCCATTTCATCCTCCCTAACTTGATCATTCTAATTATGCTTGGAGAAGAGTAAAGGTTACAGAGCTCCTCATTATGCAGTGTTCTCCAACCTCCTGTCACTTCATTTCTCTTTGGTCCAAATATTCTCCTCAGCACCCTGTTCTCAAACACCCTCAGTGTATGTTCCTCCCTTAAAGCCAAGAGACCAGGTTTCACACCCATACAGAACCACAGGCAAAATTATAGTTTTGTATATTCTAGTTGTTATGTTTTCAGACTCGTAGGTGTCTCTAGCATACATTAATTTTGTAACCAGTTCCAATCCTATAGTTGCAGGAACACCTCTGAATGGCTTCTGGACCCACATTTACATAACCAATTTTCATTGTCTTGGACATCATTACTCACCCTCCAATTTTCTGTACATCTTTCTGGGACATCATGTATAGCAACAAAAACAACTTTTGATTTATACAGCTATGCTGTAATTACAATTTTTATTACAGTCCGTCTCAACACAATACAAATTAGCTTAGCTAATTTTAGCCTTGACCACTGTATTGTTGTGTTGCGAAAGACTCTAATAAAGAATTGTATATAATAACACAAGAGGATGCACAAAATGAAAATTATGATGTAATTGGTTCAGATGAGCACAGAGCATGGCAACAATATGAGATCTATTGTAACTGAACACACAAGCAGAGCCTTGCTACCTACTTCAGGGTTCCTTGCTTGGCTTACTATTTGACCCTGAAGATGGAGACAATATGTTCCTCTGAAACACCAACTGACTTCTAATGGACCACACGGAGTTATAGTCAAGTAGACAGAAACCATCCTGGCCACTGCTGAGAACCTCAAACCCTAGAAGAGCTATACAGGAAACAATTTGGCATACCTCTGTCACAATGTTTATAGTAAAAATTAAATTGTCCACCATTCAATTTTTTTTATTGAACAAAACTGTTTTGTTTATAATACAGCACACAGCAAGAAAACACCATACTTTAGAATCTCAGCTTCTGGAAGAACCACTTGTTTTTCCCAGACTTGTACCTGCAACAAACAACATTAGTGTAAATTAAAAGATGCTACAAAACTTATGATCTCTTGTTTACAACTCATACATCAGGAGTGGGAAGAAGCCAGTCAGTGACCTAATACAGCGTGACAACACTCTGAACCTACTGCATGGCAACATATTAAGACTGCAACAAAACATTTGAGTTATGTTTTTTCAGAATAAAGAGACCCCCACACATTACACCAAGAATATTTATGCACTTCCTTACTGTAACAATGATATCATAAATTAGAATTTATTTTCAGTTATATACCGCCTACAATGCAATATCAAGATTTAAAATTCAATCCTTCTAAAATCTGTCACTGCGCTATACATCTCGGCCTACTTGGCCATCGTCAGGTGCACTAAAATTTGGGGGAACTACTGTACCTTCCACACTACTGTGATCAGTGTTTTCATACTAAAAATAAATTCTAATACCAACTGCAACAGGATCTAAGATACAACATTATGATACCCTCAAACAAATACACTTACCTTTCCTCAAATTTCACCTTAGCTTGGAACCTTGCCTTTTTCCTCTTCATGGGATCCTTCAGGTCCTTAACTGTTATCTTCTCTAAGGTAAGGTCAACCGTATATCGTGTGGGCATCAAATGATTGTAGTTCAAGACCTAAGTGTGCAAGTCAACATAATGTAGCTTTTTATAAACTACTTATACTAAAAGATAAAACTTTCACTTACACAACCTATAAGAATATCATTTTCAAGTATTTACACATTTCCAGTATAATCTATTACCAATACTTACATTATCAGCAGGTAACCTAAATAACTTTGAAGTTACCGATATCTTAGCATTGCCAACCTTAGATTATTATTTGTAAGAAAACAAACTCCAAAACCTTAGAATTTGCCTGCAACAGTAAGACCACAAAGTTGGTCTGGTGTTATGCCCTTACAGCATAATGAAGAAATTTTGAAACTTCGGAACTCCAAAGCACCTCATTGAACTATCATAATGAAGAAAGCTGGTAAATTACAGCTTGCCCAATGTGTGGCAAGAATCTTTTGTAAATGCTGAACCAGCAGATGTTACAACTGTAATAAATTCTTACTGTTTATTGAAAAGTATAAAGAGCAGCAGTCTTCCATTATATAATCCTTAGGTTGGCAACTAAGCAGTCTAATACCAAAACACTGTACCAGAATTAAATCATTTACTCACACAAATTTAATTTTAACCATGGTACAGAAAAGTACATGGTTCAAAGTACACAAGTAAACTTTGACAGTCACACATGATGGCAGCAGTACCACAGTAAATTACCAAATGAGTGAAATCCATTTCACTAATACAAAGATAAATTTTATAAATCTACTGGAACATCCACTCAGAATCCAACAAAAGTCTCATCTGTTACAAAAGTCGCCACCCTGGTTCAGGCATCTGTCCCATTGCACCACTAGTTTGGAGATGCCACTGTTGGAATTTGGCCAGTTGAGCATGGAACCACAGCCAGACAGCGGTTTTCGCGTCGTCGTCAGATATGAACCTCTGGCCTCCCAGGACCTTCTTCAGTGGACCAAACACGTGGTAATCACTGTGGGCGAGGTCACTGTCACTGCAGATGAAATGTGGGCATTGCATTTCACTCCAGAATCCAAGCAGCAGACTATGGTGTGGGAACATCCCGGTTCGCCTGTCAAGAAGAAATTCCGTAGAATGCCATCAGTCAGGAAGTTGATGGTCACAGTCTTCTGGGATCGCCAAGGACCACTCCTGCTGGATTTCATGCCATGAGGTGCCACCATCAACACAGACAGCTACTGTGGCACACTCGCACGTCTGCGAGCTGCCATCAGGAAAAGCGCCTGGGGATTCTTGTGGACGATGTGGTTCTCCTCCATAACAATGCCAGGCCTCATGTGGCAAACAGGACCACCACCCAACTGCACTCATTCGGATGGGAGATTATGGAGCATGCACCATATAGTCCAGACCTCGCCCCCAGTGATTACGTGTTCGGTCCACTGAAGAAGTTCCTGGCAGGCCAGAGGTTCATATCCGACGACAATGCGAAAACCGCTGTCCGGCGGTGGTTCCACGCTCAACCGGCCAAATTCCACAACAGCGGCATCTCCAAACTAGTGGTGCTATGGGACAAATGCATGAAGCAGGGTGGTGACTATGTGGAAAAATAGTCAAAGGTACTTAGAGCACTGCCCCTATTTTGATTTCTCTGTATGTGTATTATTGTGGCTGAAAAAAAAATTGGGCGAAGACTTTTCGATTTGCCCTCGTATATGTGAAGAGATTTTTAAATCAACGATCAGAAAAACAGCTCCCTTGCCACATGTTCTTGATCAGACTACAAAAATAAAGTTCCTAACAATAAAGAACCGAAACGGGCTGTATCAAACTTTCAATTTAATGCTGACTTTTGCTATGTGTGCTTCTGGTGTAAAAGATCCAAAGAACTACAATTTTGCCAAAGTGACTAATTTGATCCTCTCACCTTACACTATACCAAATATATACTTAAGAAAATGCTGTTCATCTTAAACATACTAAATAATCTTCCTAAAAATGAATCGGTCAGTAAGGCATACCTTGAAAAGACAACATTATTGCAGAAAATGCCTAGCTGTTTAAGGCAACATGTAACACAACCACTTCGTTTTGTGAAAACACAGCATTGATTTTTACAATAAATAACTTTTCTGTATCTGTAATGTCACTGGTTGCATTACAAAGAAGTGAAACACATAAAAAACACACCTGTTATACATAATTGGAGAATAAACAACAAACTATGTCTTACATAAATTCAGTACTCATCAAATGGGGGGCACACAGTAGCATAGTTGGTTGAGGCACTATTCTCCAAGCCAGAAGGTTGTGGGTTCACTTCCCAATGACGTCACTGGATTTTTCAATTGAACTAATCCTACAGCTGGGGTCAACTCAGCCTCTGACAGACAGAAATCAGTACCAGGAATCTTAGTTTGGAGTAAAGGGCAGCCAACGCGTAAGGCTGACAACCTTACCACCACCTATGAGCCAATTGTCTTGTTACACAGATAGCTTTACCTTTACTCATCAAATGGAGTATTCTTCCAGTAAGGGTGATATTCAAATGCCCATTCTTTGTCTAGCAGGGTATGTCAACATGAAAGTAAATCCATGCAAATACAGGCTACAGTAGTCCCTAGTTTCATGACTTCATGATTCGGTGTACCAACTAGGCTACTGGCTGCACAGCCGAGGAACTGGACTCTAGCTTCCAGCAGAGGCAAGAGATCTCTTCTAAACAGCATCCATATCAGGCAAGGCCCATCAAGCCTCCCATTCAATAGTTACAGGGGGATATTTTCACAGGAATAAAGTGGCCAGGGCATGAAGCTGACCACTCACCTCCAATCAGTGCCAATGTTAAGAATAAATCTTCACTGTACAGTGCTTAATTCAGCACAGGGACATCTTCACTTTATGTATTTTTAAAAAGCACTGTGAAAGAAGGAAAACTGGTGTGAGAAATCCATAAAGGCAAACAGCCTGCACAGAAAAAGGAATTTATGTATTTCAACACTTTTCTGATCCAAGACAAAGGTAGCATCCTGCACTTCATTAATTAAGCACCATGCCATGAAGACAAATCAGTGTGCTGGGGTACACCTCTACCTATAGCACTAGATGGAGGTGAGCAGTCAGCTTCATGCTCCAACTGGGAATGCCCCCCCCCCAAACATCCATGGTACAGGAGGCAGAGTGGGTCCCAGACACAGCCTGGATACTATGGGAAGAAACCCTTGCCCCTGCCCGGAATCAAACCCCAATTACCTGATCACCCAGACTGTCACCACAGTGAGACACTGAAAATGAAATGGGTGTCATGAACTACCAATTTATATAGTGCAGAACAGAAATTGAATGAATTCCACTATTTTACAACAAGTGTAGGAAACAGAGAGAGAAATCAGCCCTTCATGAAGATAGTATGTAACAAACTGGCACTGACTTATTGTAAGCAATAAACATGTCACTTTTCTTTCATCTAACCACACATCCTTCTTTGGTATGATGGAGCTAAGCAAGGAAACAATCTAAAATCATTGTGCTACTTCATTTCTTTTCACACTTTGATTCTTTTCCACTTCTATGATTTGTAGTTTCTCATGTAGCGGAGCTGAATCCTTCTTGTCGCAGAGATCCTCAACAATTTCCCAAAAATTTTATGGAACCCAAAGGTTCATTAACATGTTCACAAGAGCCATCCACTGGTCCCTATCCCAAGCCCAATCAATCCAGCCCCTACTGCATCATACCAACTCTCTATGATCCATTTTAATATTATCTACACACCTACATCTTGGTCTTCTTAGTGGTCTCTTTCCTTCTGGCTTTCCCTGCATTCTTATTTTCCCAATATCCCCTTTTTCCCCATGCTACATGCCCTGACCATCTCACCCTCCTTGACTTCATCATTCTAATTATATTTGGAAAGAATATAAGTTATGAAGAGCCTAATTATGCAGTTTTCTCCAACCATCTGTCACTTCATTCCTCTTTGGTCTGAATATTCTCCTCAGCACCCTGTTCTCAAACACTATGCAATACACATTATATACCTAATTGCATCACAAAATTGCAGTTTGCATAGGGGCAGTGCCCCTGTGTCCCCTTCCCCCACATATTATAGCAACACAGGTTTCCCTTTCCAATGTGCTACAGTCACCGATTACCTTCACTTCCCTTCCCTTTCATTCTGTTTCACAAGATGACAAAAACACACATGCACACACAGGGCAGTATTCTCACAACGTATCACCTTTACGTCCTTGTACATCATAGAGGTGTTGTGTGTTATTTTAAGAGATATAATATATACACTATGAGAAATACTGATTTATACGAGTATAATACTAGGAGGAAAGATGATCTTCATGTACAACTATGTAACACAACAGTTTTTAAGAAAAGTGTTATTAATGTGGGCATTAAATTATATAATATACTTCCTTTGGAAGTTAAAAAGTCAAAGGGATGTAATGAATTTAAACATAAATTAAAATTATTTTTATTTGATCGTCCTTTCTATACATTGAATGAGTTTCTTCAACAGGGACATGAGGAAGCATAGCAAGGTTTTTTTAATTAACAAAAAGAGAGAAAAGGGAATTGTAGTAGTTATTGTTATATTTTTAAAATTCTTAGTGATGTTGTAAGGCAAGTACAGTTTTATTTTTAGTCTGATACATTCTTGGATTATAGAGCTTTTAACAATGATGTATTTAGTGAGTTGACTTGTTCAAGTGTTGCAGTTGTAACAGCATGAATGCAAATAAATATGAATATGAATCATGAATATATGGCACATGTTAACACAGCCAGCAGTGAATCTCAATTCCTTGTAGTTCACCATGACTTTCTGATGCCTGGTCTCAAACCACAATACGGCTCAGAGCAATTACGATGTCACAATAAGGGGAAAAAAGGTACTGTCAACCTTAGAAATATACCATTAAAAACATAGTTTCAAGGGTTTCTCGAAGTGCACTGTCCTTACATTCCAAAGTTCTCCAACCATCTCATCTGCAAATGGGTGCCCCAACAAAATCATCACTGCAAATGCCAGAAAAATGTACTTCATGTTTCTACTTTTTCTACAAGAAACAGTTAAAAAAAAGATGGCACCTACTCCCAAACTCCACTGCCCAAACTACCAGATTAAAAAAAACTGCGAAAATCACTAAACATCTGTACATCCTGATATTTTAGCTCAATTATGCAATCTATCACAACTTATACAAAAATGATGTACTAGTTGTGTGAGCGCATAGAAAAAATCAACAGAATTACTGCTTCTTCAGAATTTGTTTCACCTAAGAAATGACATACATGTGCCGCCTCAGGTGTCTTAATTATTCATGTAAACAAAAACTGAGAACTTCTAGTTCTTCCCTCTCCCTACAAATATGCATCATAGTACAACCAAGAACGTTTACCTTCACAAAGGGCTTAATTTTTGACCTCTTGTGTATCTTTGCTTTCCCCATCCTTTTATGGACTCTTCTCGGATATCGGTCAATGCCTGCCACCAGTGCATGCCCATACTGCTTATCAGACGTACCATCATCGAAGTTCCTCATTACAATTGCCTTCTTTCCAGCATACCGGCCACTCAGGACCAGCACAACTTTGTTGGGCTTCATAATCTTCCCCATTTTAAATCTGAAAAAAAAAATTGTGGTGTGAGAAATACTTGGTAACAAAAATAAAGATGGAAACACCCTTTAAAACGAAAATAGAATATCAGGTGAATTATTTAAGAAATATATATATTATTTTACTAAAACCTAACATGTGTAACTGCAGTGACCAACAAAAACATTTGCACACCTTTACAATATGTTATTTCACTGCACATGCAATTGACCATTAGGTACTATTCCTAAAAATGGTTTCTAAAAAAATAAGAGAAAATGCATTCTTTCTTACATTTAATAAGTGTCAATATATTTCTCAGATGTATCACGATTTTACAACTTTATCGTCCTTCGCCTGAGAACGAACATAACAAAAGAATACGCCGGAAGCGCCGGAAGTTCCATCCGTATTCAAGACATATCCAAAGATGGCTCTGCAATCAATCGACTTGTACTGGTGTCGCCATAGTTGAGAGCGGTAACCAGACGGTGAATAGTGGTAGCGGTAGGGGCAAATTGAGAAGAAATGAAAGAAGTAAAAGTAAACCCATCTCTGTAACAGGCCCTGAAGGCCCATAGGGTTGTAAGACGTTGAGGGTCCCACGTTATCTAGACAATCGGCTCAAAGATGGCGGTGAGGTTGTCAGCGTTACGCGCCAGCCGCGCTTTAGTCCCAAGGAAAATTAATTAATTACTGGTACTCATTTCTGTTAGAGACTGAGTCGACACAAAGGCCATAGTGCGGCTGGAAGGGTTAGGTCAATAGAAAAAAATCCCATGACCTCATCGGCACTTGAACCCGTGACTTTCAGGCTTGTAGCAGTGCCTCAACCAACTATGCTATCATGTGCCCCTTTTGTATTCCAAAAATGCCACATTCCTTCTCAAGGTGCTGAGTGGATATTTTCGGGTACCGCTCTACTACATTTTTAAATTAAATTCCAATATATCATTGGCTCTGGTCTCAACAGTGAATTTTGCTAAAACAGTTAGTACAGTGAGGATCACTCTTTACCACATCCACCTTGCAATATGCTTCAACCCACCTTTCTAGTTCTTTGACTGTGGAACCCAGAAGAGATGGTTACAGTACATAACATGTCACCAAAAAGAATTTTAAAATTAATTTAAGCAGTGCAGCATTCATTCTGGATGGTGTAAGGAACGTAAAGGAACAAGCCATTTTATTGGTGACATCCTTCCCAAATAGTGTAATGGTACAATTAATTCATCAATACAAATACACATATAAAATACTTTATTCAAAAATGTTATCAACTAATTAATATACTTTCACTATACACAAACTTGCGCAAACAAAATACATAAAACAGTTACAGAACATAAAAACATTTCTAGCCTAGGTTTGTACAAGAATACTGTAAAGTTACTTATCATTAATTTACTGTTGACACAGTAATGTCTCCCAAAATGAAGGCCCAGTACCATGATATTTCTGATACGTCCAGTTTTAGATGTTATTGCTACTTCATGCTTCACACTGTCTGATGTTTGCATCATGCCATCAAAATAATGAAACAAAAGCAGAAATATGATTACTCTAAAAAAAAGCTGTTGACTGAACCCTCACAACTCAAGGGTTGCCAACTCAAGAACCAAATGTGTCAGAAATATTCAGTTTAGAGCAAAACACATACAAAAGTGATACTCATACTCATAAAGCATAATTTATTCACACAGTGAACCTCATTTTTGAGTACTCATTAAGGCGCCTTTTTCTATCAACTAATAAACAATAAATTTTCAAACAGATTCTAAAAGGTATGAATTTTCAACTTCCATCATACTTCAGTTTCTGCTTAATGGAGTGGGTTAGATATGTTTCATAGAGAGACCATGGGAAGCTGACAGTATATAGTAAAATGGTTTTAACCATTCAATTTTTAATATTTCCTGCCATCTGCCAAATCCCTTAAAGAAACGGGCCACAACTCTTTCACAGTTTGAGGTTCTTTTGATAATAAATATGTTCGAGGCTCCCAATCTATAAACAATAACTTAAAAATGTTATTTAATATTTAAACCTGTATCATCCAGATTTAAATCTATTTCTACTATAGAGCTGATGGCCAGATGTAAATAATGTGATACTAAGCTTTCTGGGGCCTGAAAAACCAGAGCATATGCCAGCGGTTTTACAATGTGTGGATGATAAAGGTTAAATACATAATTACTTATGAATTTGATTTATTTCCACTGTATTTCACGTTTGTAATTTTATGTGATTTTTTATTAACATGCTATAGCTATGAATGAGTCCATTAGCATTTTTGGTAGCTCCCAGTATAAAGTTTCATGGTCTGAAAATGGACCATAATTTCCATGATGGTCTAGAGCAGTGGTTCCTAACCTTGTCTGATTCACAGACTAGTAAAACAGCAATGGACTTGCCAAGGATCAATATCTGTCTGTCTCACATTTCAGGGTTCAAATAATGGCCAACAAATTAAAATATTATTAGCATGTCTGACATTTACAAGATAAATATTAACAGGTATTATAGGGAGGCAGGATAGCTCAGTTTGTATAGTGACAGGCTATGAACTGGATGGCCAGGGTTCAATTTCCAGCAGGGGCAAACAATTTTTCCCCTCTCCACAGCAACAAGACCCACTCTGGGACCCACCCAACCTCATATGCAATCAGTACCAGGGCTTCTTTCATGGGGGCAAAGCGGCAATGGCGTGAAGCTAACCACTCACCTCTACCTAACGCTGAGGTCAAGAACGAAGCTATACCTTCACTCCCCCTTGTCTTCATGGTGTGGTGCTTAATCAATTAAGCACATGGACAACTTAACCTTTTTATGTGGTATTAAAATCAAAGATATGTTATAACCATTCACACTGAATATTTACAATTAAAAGTTATGCATGTGGATATATTAAATAAAAGCTGCTGTAAAGGTACATCTCTCCTCACATTATCCAAGACTTGTATCATAGCTCTATTTCCCCATTTCTGATGGGTGCAGTGAGCAACACAAAAATTCAGTGTTCCTCACCATATTGCTTGTCACACCAATAAACACAATAAAATAGAAAAATAACTGGATTACTAACACTGAACAACCATTTAATAACTGAAAGGAAACAAAATGTTTAAAAACCTGTGGCCACAAAAGAGTACTTGTTTTAGTAGCAGAGTGAGAGAGAGATAGAGAGAGAGAGAGTGCATGCGTGTGGGTGGGTGTGCAAGCACGCGCGCTTGCATGTGTATACAAAATTAAACCTTGAAGATTGTTCTGAAATATGCCACAGACTAGCAGTGATCCGCAGATCATGAACTGAGATACAATGTTCTGAAGTGATTTTTTCAAATTTTTTTCAGATTTTCAATTTACTACACATTACTTAATATTTAATATAGCACAATCAGTATCTGTATATCTTGATTCAAAACTAACTGGTATTAACACATTTTATCAATAGTAGGATCCCCAAGTTTCCTTCATGCCAACAACCACTGCAGGAAACATAATGCAGGCCACAACAAAAAACTCCTAAGGGTATGCAATTTAAAATTAATATAATCTGTTAATGCATCACAGTATCATGCTACAGACATCCTAAAACAGAGTGCACAGATGTGTGTACGCATTAGATAAAGCAAAATTAAAGACTGTTCACTTATTTCCATATCAGTTGGTCATTAGCAATGCTTAACACTGTATTTATGAACTTACAATGCCTACATACTATGTGTAAATTGTTACATAAAGTAAAAGTAAAAAAAAAAAAGTAAAGCTATCCCCATAACAGGCCACTGAGGCTCCCACATTTTCTGGACAGTCAGCCTTATGTACCAGCCGCCCTTTACCACTCAAGAAGATACCTGGTACTCATTCTAACATGTTAATTGGTGGGTTCAAATAATAAATAACAGACACTTCAGTAATTCTTAATTTATAAATATGTCTGTAAAATTCGCTTGTACCTCATCCATGTCTGTAACTGAACACACAATAAACTACCTACACACCAGTGACTTCAACTCTCTAACACTCAGAGCGAGCATCCATTACTTATATCTCAGCTATTTACTACTGACTCATAAATGTCAGATCAGTTTCATTGTAATTTAGAGTGCAAGCCAATTATGTTTGAAATCAGAAAAAGTGCACATGATGAGTTCTCTTTACAGGCAAAATTTACAAGCTTCTGAAATACTATGAACAGGAGAAAAAGAATGCCCAGAAGATAGAAGAAAAGTGGGATACGGCCGAAAGCCACAAAGAATGATTTATGGGAGCTGAAAGTGAAGAAGTCAAGCAAAAAGCAATTAAGAAATAAGAATGGTCATCTGTTATAAGGGAGACCAAGGTCCATGAAGGACTGTTGAGTCAAGTAGTAAGTAAGTAAGTAAGTAAGTAATTAAAAGAATGACAGCTTGCAAAAATATGTATTTTAATTTCCACACTTCATACCTGTTTTTCATCATGTACAGGTAGAAAATGTATTATACAGTAAAAAATTTGGTATTTTAATTTTCTGTAAAATGTTTCATTACATTGCCAGTGGAGTAGGTTAAGTGTGCAGAACAAAACTGAACACAGCAACAAGAACAAAATTCAATGTGAAAGGGAAATTTAGGAGAGGCTGTAGGCACTGGAAGCCCCTCTCTCAAAAAGAAATATGTCTGGGTGATCATTCTACAAATCAAAGGCAGACATTTCTGGAAGCTGAAAGAGACTTAGTCATATGTGTAAAATATGTAAAACACTATGTCTGCAGTAAGAACAACACTTTGTTTTGTCATCTGTGGTTTCATAACTTGTTTCATTAAAATAACTAATATACTATGTAAGATTTGAGGCTTTCACGGCGGTGAACTAATATACTGTCATGTAAGCCTATTGAAACAGCTTTCAAGGCAAAATAATGCAAACATTTCTATATACAGTGCATCCCCAACTTATGTGAATTTGAGTTATATGAATCTGTAGATATATGGAAACATAAGTAGTCTTATTTAATAGTTTAGGTACTTCAACTTCATGGTCATGAGTATTGGTTATACAAGGTTTATATACACTGTGACATGTTGCGCAACGGAGGACCCCTACCTCCCCAGCGGCACGTGGCGCTAACGTAGCGCTCTCGTAATAGGCGAGTCATCACCCCGCCACTCTCCCCGCGGTGACGTGCCGAGCGGAGCCGAAGTTAGCCGAGTCCCCACAACCTGGTAGCTATGCAACGCGAGTCAACAGCGGTGACGTCACCAAGGGATATCGCGGTTGCTAGGCAGCAGTCAACAACTCCAGACAGCGTTACTAGCAACACGGCACCAGATGACAATGGTCCGGAACGAGGCTACATAAGGAGCAGCGAAGGCTATTCACAGTTAGTTCCGAGCAAGCCTACGAGTCAGAGTGTTATCAACAGTTCTCAAGGTAGCAGCCTGCGAGTCAAGTTGACATATAGCAGCAGTCGCAATAAGAAGACCAGAACCCGTGATTACAAGATTTTATGTGACAGTGTGCGATAATTAAGAAGTCAGCGAGCGGAAGACTTATTGTGTGCTTTCAAAACTTAGTGAGTGCTGTAGTACAGTTATATTTGGAGTGTGTGATTCAGGGAGATTTGTATAGCTCCTGCGTTATTAGTACGTGAAGACTTTGGTTGTAGGGTTTGTAAAGTGTGGAAACCCGCAACTGTGTTATAAGTAATTGTAGCCGTGATTTGTAGGTTGTTAAATAAACCAATTAACAATCTCTATGGCGTATTCAGTAACGAAACATGTTACAATACGTATATCATAATGTCGTATATTTTTATTGTGTGAGTACATACTTCTCTTAGCTCTAACTACCCAAACTGTGTAAGCTGGGGACTTATTTCAATAGTTCTTTGGTAGGAATGATGAGTGGTGGGGACATGGTGGTTAGTAGTCTCTGTTGCCACATGTTGGACTCCTGCTGTGATAGTTCTTTACTAGTATTACATTAGTAGTTTCAGCTATAGTGAATCTTTAATGGTGAGCTGCTCCATCTTTAACTTCCTTTCCTTTTCATTATGTTAAACTATGGGTCAGGAAGGTAGATGGAATAGTATGTATGTCAGTAATCACTAGGGTGATTACAAATTTATAGGATGCAAACAACGTGACTAGCTCGGGTAGGTGTCAGGGTAAAGCCTAACCTCTTTCTGTCAGTTCTTATTGGGCCTCACTCTGGCAGGTCAAATGTAACCTTATTGCTGCAAGATCAGACACACTCACTACAGTGATACTTGGATACATCACACTCTGCTTTATAATGCTCTGGTGACAAACACCACTCAGATTACTCTCTTGTAATCATTTACTATGCTTCCAATTTCACTCTTATAACTTACTTTCCAGAATTTTTGGAATTTCTAAGTTACACTTTTACACTTCATTCCCTTTGCCAGTAATTACTCAATATTCTTCAATAATTCAAAAATTTTCTTCAGCAGAGCACAGAATATTGTGCCTGAATGCTATGAAAGTCAAGACCAGAGCCCC
>NW_019723905.1:965793-1006335 GCF_002891405.2 Cryptotermes secundus
CGCTCGGATGCAATGGGTTAACAGAACTCTCAGCTTCCCTCAAGGAGCCTCCCCTTCTACTCTCCTTATTGGCTTAGTTCAAAACTTGTAAGTCAAAAAAATTAGCACCTTACAATCAGCAAAAGCTGCCATGAACACTTAGCTCTTAAGACCTAAATTGCCATTTAACAGGCCTCTGATTGATATTAACTAAAGCTAATAAATTTATTGCCAGACTTTGCTTTCAAATGTTGAATTTCCAAATTGATGAGTGTCAAAACTAACTAACTTTCCAGGAAAACGCAGATGTCTGCATTCTGTTTGCATGGCAAGAATGGACGTAAGTCTCATTCTAAATGTGAGAATTGGGCAATCTCCCTTTAGTAAATCTTACAGCTTATGTCTAAATACAATGCTTGTTAATAATTAAGCTCCTTATTCTTAATGAGCACTTACATTACTGGATTTACACCTGTGACAGCAGATAGTATGAGATTTTAAGATGAGCAGAAGGAAAACTATGAGAGATTTTAAAAAATTATAGAATTTAAAGGTAAAAATACATTAGAAGATAAATGATTACATAACAGAATAAAAGAACATTGGCACATTTTAAGAATGAAGAAAGACAGAATTCAAAGACAGTTTTTAACATGGAGCTAGGAACTCCAGCTTAGGAAAGATGTTAACTGAAAGCAACGAAGAAAGAACATATGAGAAAAACTGGGGAGCTTGAGGAAGACATAGATGAAGATGTTTTGTTGTTAGATGACTCAGATAAAAATGGACACATCAAAAGAGGAAAAAGAAATGAATACATACATAAGGTGAGAAAACACATATTTAGGTTATGTTTCCAGAACATGTTGCTTCTTTTAGTTCACCGTGTAAACATATATTTCCTTTTTGTTTGAAATTCTTCAGTTTGTGATTAGCTTGCACATTTTGTGATTGATCTGACTACATAAACCTGTGCTTGTAACAGTTCACTGTGCAGGCATAAAATATAAGGAAATGGTTAATTTTTAATTTTCCAAACAAGATGCATATTTGAGAAGAAATCTCCCTTGAATCTTTTTATTGCTAGTGATTCACATTTTCATTAAAATACTGTACATCAGTCCTCACAATCATAGCAACTTCCTTTGTAGGGATAGCCACCATACAAACCAGTGGAATATATATCAAAGACAGTACACAGACAAAGCGCACATTCCCACATTCTGGGAATTATACAAACTAGCATGGACTGAGATACTACTTTTTTTACAGCAGTAAGTATCAAGTCTTTGGATTTGTAACACTGTCTAGTTTGGTAGACAGGTAGCAACATCTTAAAGGAACCTATTGCCACCATCTTCAAGCTAGAAGACTTGAAGACAGAGGTAACAAGTTCCTTTGAAACACTGGCACCTATTGACTAAAATGCATAGTGTCCTAGCTAAGAAGACTGTAATCTTAAGAACACAGTGACATGTATATAGGTCACACTCCTGCTTTCAGATTGAAACTTGAAATAAGAAGCATGTCCTATACATGTAAACAATAGTACTTCAGCAAAAGGAATGTTGAATTCAATAAGAATTTCATAAGAATGTAAAAATAATTAACATATTTAATAATGAAAGCATAAATTCATTGAACTTTGTGGCTGTACAATTAGTTACTGGCATCTCACCACAGAGCCTTCAGTTAAAGCCCAGGTCAGTCCATGTAGGATTTATGGTAAACAAAGTGGCACTGGGGCAGGTTTTTCTCTGAGTTCTTCAGTTCCTACCCTGCCAATTAATAAAATACCAATGTTCCACTCTCTCATCTATCATCCAGGGCATATGCAACAGGCCAATTTGAGACTACAGTACTGAGGGACTTCCTTTCATCCCAACACCAGGAGAAACCCAACTCCATGGAGAAGAATCCTCCACAAAGAGCTGATAATTATTCAATTGGTTAAAATATTACAGAATTCAAAGAACTGCTGTATTCACCACGACTGCTACACCCAGAGCCAAACGAACCCAGTTCACACCCTCATTCTGAAATGGTGGTAAGCTTGAGCTGGCTGGAGTTTATTTAAATGCCCGCTGCCGGTGCGTGTTTAAATGTCCATTCCTGTTAGGGCGCTTAAACAATTTTAAGCACTGTGTTTAAAAATCAATTTTTTATGATAAATGGATGGAATTAACTTTGTTTGTATAAGCAAAGAACATAGTGTCGCATATTATAATGGAAGATTTGAAAATTTTTATACAAAGAGTTATACTCTCTTTTCAATTTTTCTTTCTTTTAATTTTGATGCGTACTGCAAAAACGGTTTCCCAGTTCTTCACAGAGTTGTTCTGCATTATAAATTCATTTCTGTTGGTAACACTTGACAAATTTTAGCAGTCCCTGGTGTCATAAAACAGATGGAAGCAATAAAATCATTTGGTCTTCTGCTAGCACTGCTTACACTCTTCGAATTTTCGAATCTTTTGACTAAAGGACAGAAGAATGAAAGAATGCCTATTCAAGAGAAAGCTAAAGGGGTCCCTTCTTCAGTGCTAAGACCTTCCGTTATAGCTTCAAGAGATTATTGCCCTTTCTAGAGTCTTGAACAGACAGTTGCATCATGGCTGAGGTACAAAGTGTGATCTGTTTTCTGTAATTTCATTTCAGCCTATATATACATCAAGCAGATAACAACAAAAAAGGTATGTACATCGAATTTTACTATATATTTTTAACACATTAATCTGCAGAATCTGCAATAAAATTACTGGCTCGTGGATGAGTTTAGGCATAACTCATATGTATATTCTTTTTTGCTGATTTTCACTTAGGTATCGTTTTAATTTCTCTATTATGGTTTTACTCAAGTCTTTCTGGTAATTACTAAATTTAAAAATAAATATTTAGGACTGTGCATGTGCTTCTACTAGCGGCACGTGCGCGCGCTTCCCCTAGCGGAGTTTAAATGCCCGACTGGCCAAAACGGGGGCACTTTGGCCATGACGACCTTACTCATCACTGGCCCAAACGGGGCACTTTGGACATTAAAGGTTAATATTATACTCCCATTTATGTCTTTCACTTTTGGTTTTCCAAATAGAATGTTATATGAATTTATTGCTCAATGTATGCTACATGTCCTGCCCATCTCATCTTCTTTTCTGGTCACCTTAATAATATATAGTGAAGAGCACAAATTATTAAGCTGTCTGTCAGGCACTTTTCTCCATCCTCCTTTTACCTTCCCCGTTTTTGGTCCAAACATTCTCCCACCTCCATTCCATCACAGTTTTTCACCAATGGTGAAAGACAGATATAAAAGAAAATGTAAAATTATAGTTTTGTCTATGACAAAATGTATTTGGGTATTTTTGAACTTAACGTAACAGTTGGTGTCCATTTATTTCAGGTATCAATGCTCTATGAAGTTTACCTGACATGCTGTTCCACATCAAAAGAATTGAAAAAATGGTCATGCAAGGACATGTACACTTTTTAAATGCAGAACTAATGGACAGACAGCTCATAAGAACCATATACTTAAAGAAGCTACTCTCCTGCCTCAAAGAGGTCGGAAATTAAACAAGCTATAGGATATTTACATCTGATATCACTGCATTTAAAATAAATGCTAGGGAAGGACCATCCTCGACCACCTTGCCTTGACTACACCCGTGTCTATGGATGGTTTTATGTCCTTAATCTGTAACTGGCATCACAATCATACTTCAGGAGATATGTGACATTATGCTTTAAAATGCAGTACCTTCCTTGGAAAGGTATTCAGTAATGAATATGTTAAACTTAACAGATAATTAACATTTAACACATACACACAAAAACTTCCATTTTTTTTTACATGCATACATGACTTGTTTTAAACTGTGGAACACCTTTTAACACACACAGTAATGACATGTAAGAGGCAAATTTATTTTTGAAGTCTGAAATTTTAAAATTGAAAAAGCAGAAGTACCACTTCTTACTTTTCATGACTGTCTGAAACAATGTATCAGAACTCCACAATACTCATATATGCAGTGTACAAAACACTAAAAAGAAAAGAATTAATGTGAACCTGCTAGCCTCTGTAGTCACAGCATTAAATAAATAATTCTTTGACAGATGTACAACATGTAACCCACATTTCTGCAATTGTCAAGTTTGTTATCCTTCATACAGAGCACCTTGACTCCAGTGGTAACTATTTTGACCTGTATTCAGGAGGTGCCTGGTTCAAATTTTGACTGGAACATTGACTATCCTATTTCATAGTTTTCATTAGTTAATCCAGGGAAATTCCAGGATAGTACCTCAAACTAGACAACAACCACTTATCCTTTCAAATTTATTATCCATCATCATGCTACCATTTGACACTACAGTGAAACCCACATTTAATATTATTCAATTTATGGTTTTCCCTCATTCAATATCCTGTCTCAGTGAGCCCACATAAATACTTTCAGTTTTAAATGTCCTCTGTTTAAGATTTCTTACAGTTTAGTGTTCAAATCCACTGGTCACATATGAGACCTTAAATGTGGTCTCACTGTACATAGTCTGACAGTACCATTTAGTAAACCATAAATAAATAAATAAATGTCTTCCTTCATTTCTCTCGTTCATGCCAACGAAAACTGTGAGCTTGGAAACAAAAACTTAGAACACTCTGAAAGTAGACACCAACCATAATTTTTGTGATGTTGGAGAAAGGCTACAAATGTTTCATAAGAGAAAATGTCATCACCGAGATGGTTAAAATATGAATGATGCTAAATGTGGGAACAATGACAAAAAAAGAAAAACTAGATATTAGCATTCACAATCTTAATGCATTTGTAAGCATTGAAAACAGCAAAAACATTTAACATTCTGCTTATTACAGTACAGCTTTTATACATTTATTTAACAATACTCATAAAATTTTTTTTATCTGAGGCAGTATTCATAATATGAATTTCCAATGTACTTTATGTAGTAAAGATCTGTGGAAAGTCTCTATGAAATATTTTACATCAGTTAATGCTTGAAAGGAGTCCAACATTTAACATGTGCTCCAAATTTATAAACAAACTAAATTATATTACAGTCAGAGCAATATGCTTATTACAACAGGTCCAAATCCTCCTCCCCCCCACATAAGTTATCTGGAATGAAATATTTTCCAAGATATTTTGGGTTACTGGAAGAAAAATCAGATTTTGATCTTCTAGGTTGTGACACTGCATAGCTTTGAAGGTGGATTCCTATGCTACAGAGGAATGTGCCCCCTCCATTCAGCCAGGAGGAAAGAAGCAGTCTTCATATTGGCTTAGACAGGGCCCTTCTTCCTCCCACAATTCTGAGCAACCATATTCCTCCACTCCTTGCCTATCCAACATGGCGACAACTTTATCATAATCACTTCAACCCTGAAGAAGGATGCCACACATTCCTCTATAACTCTGGTATCCACCTACAAGACTACACTGTATCACAATCCAGAAAATCATAATCTGAATTCTCACTGTTTTGAAAACCTAAAAACTTAAAACAGAAGGGAAATATTTGACGAATGAGGTCAAATGTTTGTGACATGCACAGACCATCCCAAGGACATGAACAATACATTTGCTGTTTTGTTGTTACACTTACCATGGATGGGTCCACCCTGACGCAGCTAACTCACAGAAATGTTTTGTAATTAAATTAATTTCTATTGTATCTGTTATCATTTGCCCCATCACAATGACAGCCATTGTTGCCTATCACAGTTAAATAATTAAGCAGGCAGTGAAGATGGACTAAAAGACCAAAAAATATTCACAAGGAAATAAATAATTGTGATATGCGCCCACAGATGCCACTATGATAGAACAAATGATATCAGGAATTATGTATGAATACCTGGGAGGCAGTCAGAGCACACACACACACACACACACAAAATCATTTACTCTAAGATAGTTGTAGGGAAATCATCAGAACTGAAAATCAGTATTTACATTATACCATGAAAGTAACAGATAAGAGGTAGTAAAGGAACTCTGCTTGTGAGCTGCTACCCTCTAACCTACAGGCTAGTTCATAAATGTAGACATGATGCAAGTGGACCCATCATGGATCCTTAGTGACGTTCTTGTGCACCAAAGGGTTAATACAGCTATTATACAATGTAATAAAATCCACATTTATGATATGATACATCATTCTGTATGTGATGTTAAAATACAAGTATCAGTTACACCCACTCATATATTGTTGGTGATCTAACATCACCAGAAATAAAATTATTAACATATTCATTGACATGGCCTCATGCTAGGATTTTACCTGCTGGGACAGCCATTTTAGCACAGAAACTGGATTAGAGTTGAAATAGATATGGAAGAGAGCAAGTGAAAAAAAAACTGTGCGTTCTGACACTTTCAAATTTTCAACAAGCTACACTTTAAAGTTTCTAGATGAGTGACATCTGTAGGAGAAAGAAATATTTATAAACACAGTGACAACAGCCAATCACTTGACAGAAGCAGCACCAGTACGTGATTCACTTCAGTCCACCAAGTGACAGGATTGGTGATAAATCTGTTAATAGTATGTCACAATTGGAATTTTCCTTCATGTAAAAAATCATTCTAGATGTGTATGCTCCATTCTTTTACAGGGAAGTCACAGTCATTCACATACTGTATGGCCCACACAACTTGCAACTACCAAACCTGTGCCTGCTTCTTGCAGTATCACAGGTGGATGGATCCCTGTTCAACTTGTGGTTACAGCATACTATGACCTCATGGAGATTTCATGCTGCTATCCACTCAGATAAAAAACCATTATACAAATGCCTGTGGCAGAAAATTTGTATCTGTCAATAAGAATAGCTGCTGAAATGTCTTTCTCTTTTATGGAACTGCAGTGATCTGCAATAGTAAACATATGAGTAATATATGGTGCTATTTTGCATTATGGTATAACTATTCTCAAACACTTATGCCACATACAAAGCTAACTGATTTCAAAAGAATATTCGTGTACATTTAAACATGGCTGTTGTTAAGTCTAGACATTTGTGACAAAGGTGTGTTTTTAAACTGGTAGATACATTGGACATTATCCACTGTTTCGTTTTGTTTAAAGACAAACAGCATTTTGGACACCAGCTCTGTTTCCACCACCAGACAAAAATATGAAACACACTGCTGAATCCACTACATAGGAATAGATATGTTGAGTCTCACAATAAATAGCAGTTATTACTGTCTACAATGCTAACTGCCTAGTCTTTGTAATAAATGCATCGTGTATTTCCTGAAAGGTATTAAATGGATTTTTAAATGTTATTTAAACTCTTATATTTGCATCTAATAGGTCAAACAAAGCAGGCTTCATACTTTCACCTGGTAACAAAGAAAAACCGGCATCTGAAACACTGTGTTTCTTTAACCAAAAGATGGTGATGATAATGATGATGGAAATCATCACATATATATGTCAGTTTAATTGTTGTCATTATCTGTCTAGTGCCTCTAGAGATTGTTAAAATTGACTCTACAGGCCTCTGTCCACATATACAGGGTTGCAGAGTCCATTTCTGAGGTGTCGGCACCCACAGGACAGGGCTATAGTGATCATGTGAATGATGGCCAGCATAAGAGACCTACAGTTCAGCATGAGCTCCAAATGTGGGGGGGGGGCTATTGTTCTTCCCATTACCAAAGTATTGACTGTGATAAAGGCGAAGGCATCAATGTAAAAGCAGATGAGAGTGCACACAGATTTGACTGGGGATTATACTCAAAACCTTTTGAATGAAATTGTAAGCCCTCACCCCAAGACAGTCAGTCTCCTATTCAAACACTGATAGTCCATGAAAGTGGCATCTTTTTAGTTAATATTCACAAGATTAACTTTATTCATTTATATGGGACTAATGATCAAAAAGTTGTGATTCATTACCAATGCTGCTTAGCACCAGAGTGTGTATCAACTATATGCAAACTCAGATAGGCAGGTAAACAAGAGAACATGTTATACCATATCTACAGCTATATGTAGTATAGCACAGTTTTGCATCCATTCAAAAGATCAACTACAGAAGGTGTTTTTGTGAATTAACAATATCAGAGACAACTTCCATGTGTTCAAAAAATACAATAAGAGAAAAAGGCAAATAAAAGTGTACACCTCCCTATTTCAGCAACTAGCATTCACCTGCTCATTCAGTTTTCTTCAGAATATGAAATTTTTGGTCCTCTGCACGATCCTCACTCGTTTCCGAACAAATATCACCACACCTCACATAAATTATCAACTTGTGAGATCTTGATTTTCCTTCTGCATTTCAATCTCTAAACTACGTAGTCAGTGACAAAAATTCAACACAGATCAAAAGCCCAATGACAAGCTCCTCTCCCCTTCACTTTTAGAGCGGCTTGGGATCTCAAGTTTTAATTTGGAAACTCACCATCAGCCGCAAATATGAACAACTTCCACTCTGCAGCTTCAATGTCATGTTTCCAAAGAGACCGGCAGTGTTTTTATTGATCATATCCAGTGTCTGTCATGATTAATCCCAATGCAATTCACTGGCTCCGGTGTCCAAAGTACATCAAGAAGAGAGAGAACCAAACCAAGAAGAGAAGTCTAGTGTTCAATAAAAATGCAATTTTGAAATTCATTTAACATTTTAAGTAGGAAAAATACTTTTAGAAATGTGAACCCTAACCTTCAATTTTGAAATTCATTTAACATTTTAAGTAGGAAAAATACTTTTAGAAATGTGAACCCTAACCTTCAGATAATATTTCCGTTAAAAGCCGCTTTAAGCTGTCAAGTCCAGTGAGAAATCCACAGTCTGGACCATGGTGGACAGTAACATTGCTTGCATTGCTGCCACTTGCCCTGTTGCTGAATGTAACATTGGCAAAGTCAATCATGCGGATATCAACTTGAGTGGAGCCAGAGCCCCTTGGCAAGTCTCTCTGTCTCATTCTATGTTTTTTTGCAGCTTGCAGAGCAGCCTTGTTCTTAGCCCGTAGCTCAAGTGTACTTTTTTTCACTCGTTTGCTGGACAAGGAAAGCTCTGGATCTTCTTCATCTTCATCATCATAATCATCTTCTTCCTCTCCTTCTTCATCACACTGAGAATGCTGACGAATTCTCTTTGCTGTCACATTATAAAAGTCTGAAGAAGCTTCCTCAGAACTCTCAGTAAGTTGCAGAAAGGAACAGTCACTATTGTACAACATCCAGCTCTCACCAGCAGCATGTGAGGATGATGGTGGATCCATGAACATCGTGTCCTCTGATATAGGGTAAAATCTTGATGCAGCTTTTGCCCCCCTTGCTGCTGCTTCACCAAACCCACGCTGATGCGATGCCTGGTTTACCTCTTCTTGGGATGATGACAAAGGTGGGAAGTCAGATGAGTTACTGGCATCCATATCGTAGTAAGGGAAGCCTAGGCTTCCACGAGAACATTCCTCTGATTCTCTTGTTCCTTCATCACTGATACCAACCTCTTGTGTTAAACTGTTCAAGTCCTGGTGACAGAAGCAAGTGCTGAGAGCAGAGGGTGATGTCCCACGATGTTGTGATGTGGAGAAGTCATCCACATCCCACTCATACCCCTCATACACAATAAGGAGTGAACTGAATAAAAAAAATACAGTAATTATTATTAATGTTAAACAAATTCTGATTACAGTATATGAAAAGTGACAGGTAAGTAATATGAGAAGTTCTACAATTTTAGAACAGATACTAAAATCTGAGAGAAATGTTTTATGGTAACTCCTCCTTCGCATACTCACTCTACTAGGAAGAGCACTCCTCAGAGAAGCATCTGTCATTAAACAACCCAAATATCACAATGTACTACATGCATTTTATGTGGTGTTTACATCTTTCCACAAAGTTTGGTTTCACTACTAAATATGTTAAAATCTGCAGCAGATAAAAATTAATTGAAATGAAGTAAATAAAGAATAAAATAAAAATGCAACATCAAAAGAGTCTGATAATTTTTAAAATTTGTCTACCAACGTCCATTCATTTAATCCTTCAAAGCTTAATGTGTACCCTATGTTTCAACATTACAAATTTCTGAATTTTAGAAATACTGCATCATAGATTCATATTGTGTTGATATACTACACCACTTTAATATCCATCAACTACACTTGGGACATCTTGATAAATAAGAGATATCATAGCCATTATTTCACATTTTAACATTTCAATATTTTAACAATACAACTAAGACAAGCACATGGGCATTGCACGTGACTGAAATGACACAAAATATGACAGAATGTAAACATTGACCAATCTCAGGAAAAGAGCAGATATGAATGAATGTATAAGGGGTGGGACTTCTTGGCCCTTGCACAGCAACCACAGTGATCTATTGTGCCTCAAAAGAGCAGATAAATGACAGATGCATGTATAACCCCTGATGACAGTGGAACGGCCAAAACATGTCGTCAATCTGTAACGTACCATATAGCTATACATAGATTGTGTTGACAGAACCAAATAATAGTTTTTTTAATTTTGCCCACAGAGTGTATTTATGGATTTCATATGATTGTCAAAATAAACATCATTTACTAATATGTCTTTGTAACGATGTAGAATGTTTCCTGTACCACAAGAACTATTATTTTTATTTATATAGATTATTGGGATTAATTTTAGACCTCAAAGGGTTAATTTCATTCTTTTCCTAGCCCCAGAAGAAATGTCAACATTGAGCTAAGTTTGAAACATTACTATTCACTAATCACAGGCTGTCAAATGCTCTACATCTAGCAACAACAAAAAATGCTCACTGAATAAAAATGACACTCTTTAGCCATACTGATGTATGACATATACTACCACTGCTCTCTCTTCTTCTTAAGACAGTAACTAACTTCCTGTAGTAAAATTCTTCTTGAGAATTTTGATAGGATTAACTTTCCAAGTATACTATCTATATTAAATTAATATGCAAGTTGCTGTCTAAGTAAATCTTGTTTATTGCTTAAGTTCACTTTGTTTTAGCAACACATAGTCATTATTAGCAATAAATAAGATATACATAGATGATTACTTGCATTTTAATTTTATAATTCTTCTTGAGAAGCTGATAATTGACCACTTGGCAAAGAAATTTCACACCTTCTATCCAACTACCATGTTCGTAAGTTAACCAGTGCAAACATCCTCATCCAGATAAATTCAGTCCACATCATCACACTCTATGTATGTATGTATGTATGTATGTATGTATGTATGTATGTGTATATTATCACGTGTGTCCTAGTCCAAATGGTTTCCAAGATAGTTATTTCACTGCACAGTTCCAAAATTGTTGATAAGAAAGAGATATTACATACTGTTTCTAACACCAGTATGGTAGAGTTTAACTAGTATAATACATTTTCAAAAGTTCCATCATCAACTTCAATGCACCTTGCAACTCGTGTGAAGACATGGTGTGTTGCTTATCTGTAATGTGTACTGTACAGTGAAATAGCTGTATCTCAGAAACTGTTCAGAATAGGTCACTTGTATACAGAATGTCCCAGGAGGAATGTGCCAAACTTCGGGAGGGTGTTCCTTATGTTAAAGTATGCCGATATAACCCAAAACACCTATGTCCAAAGTTGAACGGTTACAGAGATAATGGCCAGAGAAGTGTGAAACTTTGACTGGTCTTACACACTTGTTGATTATAAAATACATATTAAAACTGGCAGGAATATGTTGTTTCTGTAATGTTAATAATGTACGTTAACATCAAAGTAACTTGTGAGTGACATGAAGCCATAAAATTGAAGTACAAAATACTCACTCGCCATGTCATAATTGGCCTTAGGGTTTCCAAGCACTATTCATGACACATGACTGGCAAGCGCTGACGTAACATGGCTGACTACGCTATAAGCCGACCACATAACTGTATTAAACGTACATTCACGGAAAATCTCTTTTGGAATGTCGTTTCCATTATCTCATGTGGATTATTATGGGACCACATATGCACATTTCATAAATTATTTACACCCTCCAGGGTAAAAGACGCCTCATCACTCAATAAAATGATGCTTAACAGTTCGGGAAGAGCTTTTATCCAGTGGCACAAATCCATACGCTGTGCATGGTCGCCTGGTTCCAGATGTTGTACCCTTTGATCATGGTAAGGATACAACTCTTCATCATGTAAAGTTTGCCACACCTGCATACATGATACGCCGATGCAAGAGGCCATTCTACGAGTGGACAGATGCGGACTTCTCTGAACCATCTCACGAATGTTCTTATGTGTTTATCATTCGTACATCCTCACTTTCAGAGTGCACAGAAACACTCGGAAGAGAACCAGTATCACGCAATGTCTGGTGAATTCGCGTAAATACACTTCGAGATGGAATCCTTCAATCAGGAAAACGCCTTTTGTATTCTTCAACAGCAGCACGTGCATTGCCACTGCAAAATCCACACACAAAATGCATATCACAATATTCCACATGTGAAAACACAAGAGGCATTTCAGCAACTCATCACACAACTAATTTACCAAGCATTCACGACCCCGCCACAACGTACTCTGTACGCAGCACGAGCTTACGGCTAGTGTGAATCACGACATTCAAGGACAAACAGATAAGACATGCCAGCTGACAGGTACAGTGCGTGGACCCGCCAGAAGACCACACTTTTCTTGGGCCATTATCTCCGTAACAGTTCAACTTTGGACACAGCTGTTTTGGGTTATATCGGCATACTTTAACATAAGGAACACCCTCCCGAAGTTTGGCACATTCCTCCTGGGACACCCTGTATATGCATTTTTTTGCTTAAATGACTGATACTAGGTCCACCAAGAACACTGCTCTTTCCTCCTGGGACATCCTGTATACCTTCAAAGATCAATTTTAACGTTATCCTTCGACTGATGCCTACATCTTCCAAATGATATCTTCTCTTCAGTTTTTCCAACTGTAAAATCTTGAATTCATTTCTCATCTCCCCATATGTGCTCCTGACTGTCTTACAGTCTTTCATTTTAAGACTCTAATAAAATTCAATGAATACAAGTTATATAATATCCTCTAGGCTCTAGTCACATCCTCACTCTTAAATCTGAATATCCCGCTCAGCATCCTGTTCTCAGACAACCTGAATCTATGTTTTTTAACTCTTCCTTTCATTTGATTAAAATCCACCACCTAACAACTCACCAGGAATAAAACCTGTAGCTGCTCTGGCGCTCAATAGCTCTGCGAAGTTCCTCAAGACGGGTTATTACTTTGCGAATAACTTGGCTACGCAACTGGAATCCATTATGGAAGAAGTGATATAGTGCTCCCTTGAAGCCTTCTTCGTTAAGCTCACGTCCCCAGTATTTATCACGCTTCACATAATGGTCTGTATCAGCCTGATAGACCTGCAGCAAGGGACAATAAATATAAGTTTTCTGGGACATAGCAAATGTGAAGGAGTTTTAATATTCCTTCATCAATCAAAACGTGAAATGAGACAAAATAACTTTGTATTATGAGCATCATAATACTGCAAACACTTTGTTAATTAAAAACTGCTTTAAGAGACACTAAAAGAGCTGTGATAGCACAGTCAGTATAGCGACTGGCTACAGGCTGGATGAGCAAGTGGTTGAAGTTCAAGTCCCAGTAGGATCAAGAACTTTCTCTTCTCCATATCATCCAGACCGGCTCTGGGATTCACGTAACCTCCTATTTAATGAGTAGTTGGGGCTCTTTCCCGAGGGCCATAGCGGTCAGCGCGTTAAGATGACAACCCACCTCCAGCTAGTGTGGAAGTCAAGAAAAAGTAGATCTATACATCCACTTCCCATACGTCTTCATGGCATAGTGCTTAATTAGTTAAGCACAGGGGGAACTTTAGCTTTAAGAGACACTATAGAGACACAACAAACTTTTCATAGTATGGCAGTATTTATATAGAATTTTGTTTGTGTAATGTCTGTGTCCTTGATGTAAAACAAAATGGAATTTTTAACTGTAACCACAGTATTTTCAAAATAATGCCATTAATCTAAAAATTATGAACAAGTAAATGACATAAAATTATCACTTCCATCACTGATAGCTGGAGCCTACTTACTCATTATATCTTCTGTACATGTCTCATCATTGTTTTTCTCCATTATGATGTAGGCCTAAATAAATATTCATCAAAAAATCCTATGGTCCATTAGATGGTGTTAATCTACATTCTCACTGAGAGGAATTACTTCCATTTAATCAACCTAACAGAACAGGTTCCACTGTGGCATATCTGCTCAAAGCAAGAACTGTGGAATCATAGAAACAGCCAGGTTTAGAGGTGAGTCAGTTGAAAGTGCGGCTTTCAAGAGAAGTCTTTGTGTGCTGTAATTACAGTAATTCAGTGAGACAGATCCTATTACCATGTTAAAATCTGTTGCCAGGAAATGACTAGCAAAAGCAGACTAGGCTGAAAAGACTTAGCATGTGCTAGAATGATTGGTAAAGTGTGGAAATCAGCGATAGTGTTATTGTTAATTGTAGTTACGACCAATAATGGCCAATAAATCCAATATCCAATCCAAAACCTCACCAAGAGTCACTCTAACATGTGAAAATATTTCTTCCTGATGGTGGAAGCAAAGTCAGGCTCTAAATCACTGTGTTTTAACCCAGTATCTTCCAAACTGTGTACTGTGATTACCCCCCACCTCTCCAGGGGCTCACCAAGTTTCAAGAATTATTTAAAATATAGTTGTACCTATACAAAATTTCAGAAAGTCAGTGAGATTTAAAACAGATGCTCTCAGAAACATTTCACAGTTTTTCATCACTATACAGCAATACATTACAGGGATAATGTAAAGCTATTTAGATTCCTGATGTCACCACACAGCCTGACAGTATACAATACTGTATTTTTCACTGACAGCAGGCATGGCCGACGTATAAGGCTGGCAATCTTACCACCATCTTTGAGCCGATTGTCTAGATAATGTGGGACCCTCAACATCTCACAACCCTATGGGCCTTCACGGCCTGTTACAGGAATAGCTTTACTTTTTTTTACTTTTTAGGAGGGGAGGGGGGGTTGTCCCTGTGAACTGATATATTATTTAAGTGGATCACGATATTACAAAGTTTGGGAACCTCTGCTTTACACAACCTCAGATGATGAACAATATCCAGTATATTATCAGTTTAAGCTACAGGCACTTCACAGCTCAATTTCTGTTAACTGTTGACTGTTTGTTCCTCACCTGCATGCCACAGAGCCTAACTCCAAGGGAGGCTGATGTGCTGGCGGCACATTTAGCCATCTGTTTGCTCCTCTTTTCAGCTGAAGCATCATCACCATGTTGCCTTGTTCCCATTTTCAGGTCTAGGATGCAAGGCTGTGTGTAGTGTGATGTGATATTTTCTAGCATCAAGAAGTCTGGTGCATTTTGTTAAGGGAATTACTTCCAAACTAACTTCAGTATATGTCAGTCATGCCAAATGTCATATTCAGTGTTAAGAAACTGGTGAGGCAAATACATATCAAACAATAAGCAGAAGGACAGAGAAAAACAAGAATTGATAAAAATGCCACCTCCTTTTGCAAGTATTATAAATGTTCATCCCTTTATTTTATAATTTTCCATGTAAGTCTCAACATCTCATATTTGTGTTCCAAACCTTTACACATACAGAGACCTTGTTATGATCAAGAATATTATACAATCATGGTCTAAACACACAATTCAGCAGGACGAAGTACCCAGCACAATGGAAAACATGAATGTGTGATGGAACTACACATCGAACATTATAAGCACAAAACACGAGCACTGCAATCTCCACAGAAGTTTTAAAACACCTGACAATGACCAATGAAACATGTAGTGTACAATGTGGTTCTAAACAGGTTTAAAAGACTCATTATGTGTTGCATGTAATATGTTTTTCTTTCTCCTTTCTTTCATTGGTTGCATCCTGTTCTGTGTCTCAGGCAATATATATAGTATGTAGGAACTACGCTACCATCAATACAACATATATTTTAGTATTACATTTAGATCTTTATTTACTGTGACATGTTTCGGTCATACATGACCATCATCAGGCAGAAATAAGCATAGTTATTGAAATACCAATATGGATCCTTATCGGTGCAACGCGTCATGTTAAATATTAACATAAAAACTTTGCCCCAGATTAGTGTATAGTTAAAATAGCAAATACATGATTAAGAATAAAAAATAAAAGCTAGAATAAAGGTGTACTATATATAAAATGTTGAAATATTATTATAACATATTAAAGGTAAGTTAGAAGTATATAAAAGGTATGGGAATGCGGGAGAGATCAGAGAGAAAATTCTTTGTTTTGTACATCAGTGCCAAGCCCTTCCATTGCAGCTACAAGAAAATATTCCCTTTCTGTGATCACAACCAAACACCTGCATCATAGCTGTGATACAGATTGCATTCAGTTTTTTGTGAGTTCATAGTGAATTTGAATATTGTAGTTTCATTCCATCATACAGACAAAGAAACACTGTTTGGAAGATGATGAAATTGGAAGGAAACTGAGGTGCATGTGAAGTGGGACTGTGCATTCTTGGGTGCTTCATGAGTACCTTATAAAGGTGCAATTCAGTTGGATGACCTGAGGAAAGGCGAAAGTTAAGCCTATATATACATCAAGCAGATAACAAAAAAAGGTATATACATTGAATTTTACTGTATTTTAAAAATAATTATTTAGAATTGTGCATGCACTTCTAATAGCAACATTTAAATGCCCGAATGCACAAATATGTGTACTTTGGCCATGATGAATGTAAGATTTTAAATTTTCTTTTAAAATCGCTTAGTGGGGGGTGGAGTCCAACTGGGTCCGCTCGGCACAGGGGCCACTGATTGGCCTATTGTACCTGCCCCAGGTGACTATGATGATGAATTTGTTGGAATGGAGATTGGCAGAAGAAACTGAAGTACTCGGAGAAACCCCGCCCCAGAGCCACTTAGTCAATCACAAATCTCGCTTGACCAGACCCGGGATCGAACCCAGGCCGCCGCGGTGCAAAGCCAGTGATTAACCACTTGAGCTATGGCGTGGCCATGATGAATGTACCTTTCGGTGTACTGGTATGGACACTTCAAATGTAAAAGGTTAAACCTTTCACTTCTACATTTGTCCAAGCACTGATATACCTTCAGACTAGATTTATTTTAAAACGAAACTAGTGTTTCAGGTTTTACCGTTCTTTGTGTTATGCTCTCAATTTCATACCACCTTTTCAAATTCCTTGAATAGGCACAAAAATTTGAATACCCGCAGAACATGCAACTCATCCATATTCTATGTTGGTATGAAGAACAAACAGAACAAATTGGAAATGAGTATATTTAGGGTTAACTCAAGGAACACACTAAACTAAACTAAAAAAACTAAACTCTGTGGCCTGTAGTCCGCAAGCGAACTATACCGACTGAGCGACTGCCACTTGTCGGAGAAGTTAGTGCCAACTTTTGCGAATAGAGGGTGTCACGTGGTCAGCGCAATGGATCGCCACAACCATTAGTCTTGGTTTTCTAGACCGGACAATGAACACACTGGATGGACATAAACATAATCACCCTTAGTCCTTGAATGGTTAAAAAGAGAAAATTAATGTTATGCTTCTTTCACAGTGGAACGGTAATGAGTCCCACCGGACTCAAACACCAACTATTTTCAAAATCAAACCATTAACAGACTAACTACTTTAAAACCATACACAGTATTTATTATAACTGAGTTAACACAACACTACTTATGAATATCACCTGAAGTGATTTACACAGAAGGATTCAACAAAATATGAGTATTTTCAAAACAACCCATAATTTTAAAGCTATCTGTGACTCCCAACCCAGCATTCTCCAGGTGTGACTGAAGATAATTACATAGAATCCCAGCATACTAGTTATCAGTATAATTCCAAGGTTGTAAATGTTACATAATAGCAAAGGATACATTGCTTGTTAGAACTGGTGTTGTCAACATGCATGATACTCTCCAGGACATCTCGAGCATTACCTTTCCGATGGACCTTCATTCTACAGGACAAGATATTACACCATCAGTAATACTGAAGTGAATAAAGAATGACCAGCTTACTTAGTTTTGAAGGTTACTGCAATAATGAGAAACATTTTACCAACCTACAAGACATGTGAACCATACAAACCTGGGCTGACTTTGCACATATTCAGCATTACTGTAAATTTTACAAGCTGGTAATTCCAAAATAAAATATTTCTTCTTCCCCATTTAACAACACATTATTTGCATTAAAACCTTAAATATCAATATATTTTTCATTATATTTTGTAGAGAATAGTCCCATATCCCTTCTCATACAAATATTTGTATTAAATTACATATATTCAGAGTCATAGAGCATCAGAGAAAGATAAAATCTGTTTAATTGAGCCTCATTTATGAATTTGATACAGAAAAGAATGTATGACTACAAAGATCAGCATGAATGAACTGTCTTCCCATGACTCTGACTGCACAATAGCACTGGAGTATCAACAGATTGGTTCTTACTCAGTATCAGCAGCCATTATTCTTATGTACCATATTACTGGATTTAGCAGCTGATTTTTGACAAATGGTAGGGTGATGACCACAATATGAATACAACAGGAAGAAAACAGAAAAATTTATTATGTCATGCAAAAGTACTTCTGCCCTTTCCAAAATGAAAAATGATCAAGTTTTAAGTTAATGGGTGAGTGAACTACCAGCAAGCAAACAGAACGCTTACCGCAACACATTATCTCTTTTTCTCTTAGATGCCGCCAGCTTCCCTCGGCTGGGGTCATCACGGAAACTTGGGCTGAAGCGATTGTTCAACTGAACTCCACCGCTGTTGCTTGCTTGCATAACACCTGGAACAAATGTCGCCATACTGCATTTACTAAACCATGTTATTAAAAATTATTTACATGTAACAAAATAATCTCTGGCTGCCTACCAGGTCATCCTCCTTAACTTCCTGTGTGATGAAAGGAACAGAATATGTGTAAAGAACTTTGAGTTATTGAATATTTTTATATAAGTTTTGAGGTTTCCATAGCAGTGAGTGTTCACACTGTGGTCTTCTGGGTTGTGACACCTTGTAGTCTTGTATATGGATACCAACATTTTGGTTGATCATGCTGTGTCAATTTTCAGGGCCAAATTGTGTAAGGTGAAGATCCCTCTGATGGATTTGAGGGACCACCTTCCATGTCACCTCACCTTACACACTCTGACCATGAAACTGGAGGCATCAAGTTCAACCAAAATGATGGTACCCACCTGATCATAACCCAGAAGATCTCAAGTCTGTAGCTTTTTAATTAATTCCTAAGAATGGATTCCAAAGCAGTCTAAGCAATTATTCTCCATGTAATCAATAACTTTTACCTTCTACATTATATGCAGATATATTTTGCTGTGTCCAGGCTAGCTGAATGCTGCGATAAATCTGCCAACACTATGAAATCTGTGTAAGCCATATGTCTGAACATGCAGTCATAAATAAACTACAAAATATTGCCAATGTCACTTTGAAATTCTCAGTACCTAACAGACTCTGAGCAACGGATTATGTTACCCTTTTTACTTTAGAGTGAAACAACTTGGCGATGGACCCTTGAAATGCTAGTCTGAGCATCCACATTTCCAGACATGACAGCATGCCAAAAGTCAATTGTTAGTTTCAAGTATGAAGTCCACCAACAAAACTGGAAGTAAAAAAGCACAATCAACTGTACCTTACACTATCTCAGTGCCTCACAAAATGCAACAGGCAAGACAGGAATCCCCCAATAAAAGCCAGAAATTATCTCTGAAGCAAACATTAATAAAACAATTTATTATCTTAAGTAATACATATAACATTTTTCCCACATGATTTTCTAACAAAAAAATACACAAACATAATAGCACAATTATAACAATCTGCCAAAATTTCAAGGGTCAGATTTTCCAATACTGAATCTTAGTGATGTACCAATAACCTATATGAGAAATAACACATATATATGTACTTCTATATTAACACGTATTGAAATTAACTTTATGCATTATCAGTGGCATAAATTTCTGGTAGGATATTAAACTTTCATTTGTTACATACTTACATATTCATGTTGAAGTAAAGATGTCCCAAAAGTACATCTATAAAGAATACTTATAACTGAATTTAGTTGTAGAACTCAAATTATTTCTGTATATTCTAGCTTGACAACTGCAGACAGTGATGCTGGGTAGACATTTTGATTGAATTGGTACATCACTAAGCCAAAGCAATACATTGTTGCCAACATCTATACAAACCCTTGAGTGGGTGACCGAGTGAGCGATCGTGGCAGCCCGACTTTATCCCCCCGAGTTTGCCGCACACGAGCAAGCCATTTCTCGACTCCCACCGGGAATCACACCACTGTACTGCAGCTTCTCTAGATGGCAGCACTGGTATGGATCTCCTTAATATAACAGGGAGAAACTATGTTTTGTTTGGCATCGCTGGTGCTGTGAAAAAATATTCTTGTTCTTTTTTTCTGACCCTATTTTCACGGCACTGAACATTCCCAATTTCATTCTTTATTCTAAGCAATCCATTTCCCCCATATGATATGAAGGAAGAATCAGACTACAATTACAGGGAGGAATATTACTGGGATCCTTAGGAATTCAAGTCATCCAACCCTAGTCACCTTTAATATTTTCTATGTGGATGTTTTTCAGGGACAGTTCAGTCAGAAGGTAAAGTCTTGAGGGTGACAAGCACCAAATTAATCATCTGTCCTATAGATATCTTGCATTATAATTTAGTGTTCTTTTCTTTTCACACTGTATGACTTGACACCCCTGAAATTAATTCTCAAGGCAATCCTGTTTCATATGTTGATGTTTCATACACCATCTCCCCAAGACAGAGCAATGAGACCAGCTAATCTCAATGCAGCAAGATTGTCTACTCCTCCAGTCATAACCAAGCGACTGAGAGGCAGAGAAAAAACTGTGGCACTGCTTGGTCCTAAACTGGAATGCTGCAATATGGACTAACTCTCTGTCACCAGTTACTTGATACAGGACATTACTATTTTGAAGAGAAAAAAGCTATATTAAATTGTCACTGCCCCTCGAATTTTAGCTTAGTTTTATGGCAAATCTGACTGACTAATCACCTAGCTGATTCCTTAAATTTATGTTGCCAACAGGACAAAACATATATCCACAAAAAAACAGCCAACAAAAAATTGTGTATAAAAAGTGTCAAGTTACTCATGACAGAGACCATGAAAATTTCTGTCTTCTGGAATGTCATGCCATATAGTCTAGTAGAGTGCTAACAAAGTTTCAGAGGATCTTTCTGCCTCCATCATCAGAGTATAAGAGTACAAGGTGTGGCAATAAAGAAACCGGATTACTTTTATGACTCATTTCCGGCCACGTCATTGACGAAGAGGAGGGTAGGGCATTGACCCGTGGACTTCCCTCTATCGTCACACAAAGTTTCATTCACGCGCATCGGTTAGTCTGGCCGCGACCATTCTCAGAAGCGGATCATGTGTCTGAGCTCCATCGGAATAATGCTGAGTGCTAATGTAGAACAACGTGCTAACATCAAATTCCTCACAAAACTTGGAAAATCTGCCACTGAAACTTACAATTTGTTGACAGAAGTATATGGTGATCAGTGTCTATCTCGCACGCTTCGAGTGGTTTAAGAAGTTTATGGAGGGTAGGAGAAACGTCGGGAACGATCCAAAATCGGGCCGTCCTCCCACTGCGAAAACTCCAGAGAATGTGGAGAAGGTCGCTAGAATTGTTCGAAGAGATCGTCGACTGAGCATTCGAGCAATTTCTGAACTTACGAACATCAATAAGGAAAGTGTTAGACAGATTTTGCACGACGATCTGGGCATGAAAAAGGTGTGTGCTAAAGTGGTGCCAAAAATCCTTACCCCCCAGCAAAAGGAACATCGAGTGAATTGCTGTGTTGACACTCTTGAAAACATTGAAAATGATCCTGATTTCTTCCAAAACGTAATTACGTGTGACGAAACTTGGATTCTTCAATATGATCCAGAGACTAAGCGACAATCCATGCATTGGAAGAGCCCCAAATCCCCTAGGAAGAAGAAAGCGCGCATGAGCAAGTCCAAATTCAAAGCAATGATGATTGTTTTTTTCGATATCCGGGGGGTAATCTACATTGATTGGGTGCCTGAAGGTCAGACTGTCAATCAGGTTTATTATAAAAATGTTTTGACGTACCTCCGTGAACGTGTGCGACGAAGGAGACCAGACATGTGGAAGAATGCCTCATGGGTTCTTCATCACGACAACGCGCCAGCACACAACGCGCTATCTGTGAAGAGCTATTTGGCAAAAAACAACATTCCAGTGATGGAACATCCACCGTATTCTCCGGACCTAGCACCGTGCGACTTTTTTCTCTTCCCGATAATCAAGTCTGCGCTCAAAGGGACCAGGTTTGAGTCCGTGGATGCAGTGAAAGCAAAAGCGACGCAACTCTTGAAGAGCATAACACAAGATGACCTGCAGCACTGCTTCCAACAGTGGAAAATTCGCATGGAGCGGTGTAGGGATCGGGGAGGGGACTACATTGAAGGGGATAACATTTCGACTGTCTGATTTTTTTTCAATAAAGGGTTAGAGCATGAATCCGGTTTCTTTATTGCCGCACCTTGTATGTCAATCATGGAATGAAGTGGTATAGGTATAGGGAGAGGGAGGATGTTACCAGGGCTCTGAGAGAACCAATATGAATAAAGGCAAGGATATATAAACTACTAGCCCTTAAAAGGGCTATTCTTCAAGGAGAGAGTTGATGGGAGAAATAACTGATATCGTAGAAAACCAACATGCGGGTCAAAGATGTCAGGAGAAACAGAGTAAGGAAACTTTGGCTTGGAAGGGGAGGAAATATTCTTTACATTGTTCTCACTCCCGCTGGTATGCCCAGGAACCCAGCCCCATTCACCCTCTCTATGTATCCATATCAATTATTTCTATACTCAAGATTACTCTTCTGCCCCAAAGATGGAGACAGCAGGATCCTCCAAAATGCTGATAATGATCTACCACACAACACAGTGTCGCATCCCAGGAGACAGTAATTTCAGAAAATAGTGTGTAGTTCGTATCACAAAAAATATCACTTTCAAGTTTATTTCCATTTAAATGTGTCTGTACATCTCATCCCGTAGGTATCGCCAACAGTTGCACAAAATGCAATATTGAAATGTACAGAAACATGCCTAAGGAAATGGCTTCCATATTTTAAACTGGCCACTTTTTCATGGACATGTGGAATGAGGCAAAAGCAAACACAATAAACACATTCACTGTATTTTACAATGCACACTGAATTCTCATTAGGTTCATCTTGTTTTCACTCTCATGCTTACTTCTTCAAGAAAAAGTATACAATAAATTCCCAGTTGCATGCAAATGATCTTACTTTTCTCATTAATGATATTCAACACAAACAAATCTATTCCCTTCTGTTGAGTCTGTAAATTGTTGGACTGAGTAATTTTTATGAAATGGTGGTTCCTTTATGAAATTCGTTATATGAGATGTCTGCTTCTTCATGATTTGGTGTGAGGGGAATTTTTTTACAGTATTTTCAATATCTAGATTATGTAGCATCAAATATGAGGATAATTGCTAAAGAATTTAGAAGTGGTTGTGGCTAACTGAGATACTATGCAGCATTCACCTGGATGAACTGAGGAAAACCACAGAAAAACTTCAGTCGTGATAAACTGAATTTTTTTATATCACAGTGTATAATATAGACACTTGCCGCCGCTTCTGCTGGTTTCTTGCTTGGCCCATTCTTTCACCCTGCAGATGGTGGCAACATGTTCCTCTAAAATGTCACATTAATCAGTGTCCCAGTCAAAATTTTAACCATGCACCTCCTGAACACAAGTCTACAGATATTGCTGCTATACCAACTTGCTTGGTGCTTCTTTGTGATTATTTGAAGATTCTAAAATAAATTAACAACATTCATACCCTTTTCTTACCTGAACATAGCAGGAAGTGATTTAGCATCTCCAACTATTCAGGTTGGCTTCATATACAACTGGTGAACAACTGAATTCCCAGTTTAGAATGTTTAATCCATTCACTGTGAGTATTTTCCACCGCAAGAAAAATATTACTAAAAAACTAAACTCCGTGGCTTGAGTCTGCAAGCAAACTATACCGACTGAGTGACTGCCACTTGTTGGCAAAGTGAGTGCCAAATTTAGTGAATAGTGGCTGTCATGTGGTCAGTGCAACGAATCCCCATGGCCATTAATTTCAGCTTTCTAGACCAGAACCGCCATTTCCTTGAAATAGCTCCTCAATTATCCCCACGAGGCTGAGTTGACCGCGTTCCAGACCCACTACTTCTCAGACAATCTGGTAGCGCCAGGAATCGAACCTGGGACCTCTGGCTCTGTAGCAAAGAACTCTGACCACTAGACCACAGAGGCAGTCCTAGAGAAACATTACACTGAAGGAAAATCTTGAAGACTCCAAGATCTGCCTGAGAGGTAACAAGTAGAAACTCTATGACATTTCACCTCTGGAGCTAGTACTGTGCATATGAGTGTAAAGAGTTACATTTTGCATACAACTTCAATCATACCTCAGAACAAATGCCTAAATAAAGCTTGGGTATTACTGCTGCTAATGTTATGTAAGAAGCTGGCCTATGATGAACAAATGGAAGACTATGGCACAGATGACAGGATGATGCGACAATGGATTACAGAGGTGACTGAAATGTGAACAGAACTAAAATGTCTTAGAATACAGTTCGTGGCAATAGTTTATTTCAAATAAGATGAATGTTTACATCTAATAACAATCTTTTTATTTGTTATTTAAAGGTGCTGTCAGTATTGAGAACATATATTTAGTTAATGACATGATGATTAATGGGCATGGAGCAGTTGGTGGAATGAAGGAATTTCTTGAATAACAAGAAGTAATTTTCTCAGAGGATGACCTTGTAAATGGAAGTGGTGTAGTTAGAATCTCTGGCACCTCTGCAAACTGACTGTGATCTACAAGCTGCTAGCTGGTTTCATGTTTGCAACAGTCCAAAACAATCCTCCACTGTCAGAAAGAGACTTCCAAACAGATTACAGCCTTGTTTCAGTTAAACAGCATGCCACACCACCTCTCAATGTTTTGCAAGTCTTGATACCTTCTTTACCAGTATAGTATTTAGGGTAGAAAACCGGGGTGGCTCAGTCACTAAAGAAGCTCAGTTATGGGCTGGACCAGCCAGGAATCAGGTTCAGATTATTAGTAGTGAAAAAGGATTTTCTCCTCTCCACAACATCCAGACTGGTTCTTAAGCCCATATGTAGGCTCTTATTCAATCAGTATCAGAGGTTCTTTTCCCTTAGTACGGGTGTGAAGCTCTGACCAGTCACCACTATCTGGTGCTAAAGTTCAGAACACATGGAGTCATACCTCCACTTTGCCACATATTGTTATGGCGCAGTGCTTAAATAAACATAGGGATAACTTTATCCTTCCTTTTCCAGAATAAATATTATTTACAGCGTTTTTAATATGCTCATGACAGTGAAAACAAGAGGCAGACTATAACATGTAGGTCAGACACATAGAGGCAGGAGATATAAATTTCTTTCGTTATGGAATGCATCATGTTGTGCGATCAAACTAATCAATTATCATGTTCCATCTAACGCAACACAGAGAATGTATAACATTCAATTTGTTTTATTGAAATCACAACATGTTTCAACCATTTTATCTGGTCATCATCAGGCGAATATAAATGCTTAACAAATGCTCTACTGAATTGCAAAACGCTTTACCTCTCATATGGGCCAATATTTACAGTGATTTCTGTTTGATGACAGTATTGACATAAGTAAAATCTACATATAAAATGAAGTTGGTGTGTGGATTAAGTAAAATTGAGCAACCGTGGAGTGAACTAGGGTTGCAAACTGCATTGCTCCAGATTCTTAAGTGTCACAAGTTATCTCCTTCACCACCAAACACCCAGCAACAAGCAGAATAAGGGTGTTATACATTCTCTGTGTTGCGTTAGATGGAAGATGATAATTTATTAGATGTAAAATTCACTAAATATATGAAATGAGCTTATACCACTAGATGCAAATCAGTGAAAATTCAAGTTGTAACAATGTACAAATGTGAAATTATACAAAGTTCCTGAACAAATTTCTAACTTTCATGGAGCTGAGCCCTTCTTGAGGAGCTGCCAATTCTGCAGCTACTCAAGAATTTCCCAGCATTTTATGGAACCTGATGATTCATTAGCATGTTCATATGAGCCCTTCTCTGGTCCCTATTCTGAGCCAGATCAATCCAATCCATACCATCCCATCCTATCTCTCTAAGATCCATTTTAATATAGTTCACCCACCTATGCCTTGGTTTTCCCAGTGGTCTCTTTTCTTCTGGCTTTCCCACTAATATCCTATATGCATTCCTTGTCTCCCCCATTCGTGCTACATGCCGTGACCACCACATCCACCTTGACTTGGTCATTCTAATTATACTTGAAGAAGAGTACAAGTTATGATGCTCCTCATTATGAAGTTTCCTCCAACCCCCTGTCACTTCATCTCTCTTTGGTCCAAATATTCTCCTCAACACCATGTTCTCAAACACCCTCAGTCTATGTTCCTCCCTTAATGTCAGAGACCAAGGTTCACACCCATACAGAATAACAACAACAAATTTCTAACCGAAACAATAATTCATACGTGAGAATTGTGGTTCACATGGCAAAAAATATGAAGATTACTTTCTCCTTGGATGTGATGCCATGTAGTTTAGTACATAGTTAGTCAAATGTCAGAGGAACATACTGCCTCCAACTTCAGGATGGGGAAATTGGAAGAGATATAGTTAGAGGGAGTATCAAGACTAATGCCCCAAGTAATCCAACAGAACGAAAGAGAACAGTGAAAGAATATTGGGCCCATAAAAGATCTGTGTTCCTTTTGGTCCTCATTATGGCTAGAACATACTCGTATTATTACAAACTTATACTGAAACTGCTTGAAATTACTTTTACTGATTTCCCTGAAGTACTCAAGATAGAACAATATATTTTTTAAAAAACAGTTTTAAATTTTATTAATATTTGGTACGTTTCCTTCTTCCTTCCAATTTTGATTCCCATTTTTAAAAATTGAATGGAGAGCAGATACCTGGAACCCATGCATGTAGGTAGCACATTCCTTCAAAAGTTCAGTAGATCTACTGTACTGCACCACATTCAAAAAGACAGGCATAATCTTCAGTAAATAATACACTTCTAAGAAAAAAACAGAAAATTTCATCCATTGATATAAGTGAGAAGCATCAGATAACAATTTGTTTCACATCATGGTTTGATTCTGATTCAGTCACTCACTGTTCTTCTAATTTATATCATATATCTTAGCAAATGAAAGGAAGAGCAAACCATGAAGCATTCCATCTTCACAGAGTTACCAGGTTTGAAGAATTTTATCTTCTCGGATATAATGACGTGTAGTTCACCAAAAGTCAACCAACGTTTTGATGAAACCTGTCACCTCCACCTTCAGGGTCAAACAGTAATCCAAGCATCAGGTGACTTTCAAAAGACTACACGGTGTTACATCCCAGAAGACACAAATCTTCATAACCACTGATGAGAACTTCAAATCCGATTTAGTGAGGTTTCATTATCTTATCATACATCATTACATTGTGCTTTCAAATGTTTCTTTATTCTAATGACAATGGCCACAAAAAAATAAGAATTTTTATCTCCACCTCCAAAATATAGTAAAGAGAATGCACATACACACAGTTATGCCGGGCCCAATAAAGCAGGCTGCCTCAGTGCAAGGGACAAAGGCTGATTTTCACATGGAACTTACCTTTATACTGTGGAACAAACATCTGGATATCCTGTGGAATGTTCTGGTAGAAATCAAGTTCTCGAGAGTTGAGGGGTTTACAGATGGTCCTATCATTCAGCATTAGCAGTCGTGTGTGTCCGCCAACCTAAACAAAACAATACCAAATACACCACTGTAACTGTGCCCTTAATCTTTCCTTACTTCATGGCCCACATGTTTTGATCTGAAATTTCCACATTTGAGACAAAGGAGGATACATAAGAATATAAAATGTACATGTCTCAACCTAGTGCATCATCTTCACACTTTTTTATATGTTCCTGTACTACTAAACTACTAGCAAGGTAAAGCTTCCCTGTAACAGGCCATGGAGGCCCATAGGGTTGTGAGACTGCTCACAGATGGCAGTGAGGTTGTCAGCCTTATGCACTGGCCACCCTTTATCCCCAGGGATTCCTGGTTCTAATTCCTGTTAGGGGCTAAGTCGACCTCTTGGCAACAGTGCGGTTCAAAGGATTAGATCAACTGAAAAAATCCAATGACCTCACTGGGAATCGAACCTGTGACCTTTCAACTTGTATCACAAGGCCTCAACCAACTACACTACCACACACCTCAAATTACTAGTCTCCCCCCCCCTCTCTCTCTCACACACACACACACACACACACACACTTCCCCTCCCCCCTCTCTCTGTACACATCCCTGTTAAACATACATAAAATTTTATGTGCAACACTGACAGTGTGGCTACAGTATGTTACAATAAATTTGTGCAAATACCACAACATAGCAGGTAGTACCATAATTAAAATTACTGATGAGTAATTCTGTATTTCAGCATCCTGTTGCAAATCTTTAATCAAATATCTTTGGTGTGTGTAACAGTTGGATGCATTATAACACCTGAAGATGGCATCTATGGCTGAAACATGTTGTGTTGAGTGATAAATGGTGAATAAAACAGTTGTTGCATTATACACGGACTGTGAATACATAGACATTTGGTTACTGATGAGTAATTATCTATCTTTAACATTTGTGGTGAATTTATTTTGGTCCAAAATGCTTTGTATTCTCTCTGGAATACTTCAATGACCTACTCTTTATGGAGGCACACCTGGCTTGTTAGCAACCAAGGTGTAGATGATAAAAACAATTTCTGAAATTTCCTCATTTATTACTAGTGTGCACCTTATAATACAATATATGAATTTGGAAATGTTTATTAGTTCAAGCAAAAAAAAAAATGCTTCTATTAAATTATAAAAAAAAATGAAAATATACCAATTTAAAAACTGTCCCATTAAATAACGCTATTATTGGTATCATAATATTGGTGATCCTTAGCATCTCCCTTGTTGCTTGCAGTTGTCAGTTCCTTGCAAATACCTGGTCACAAGTCAAACCCTGGTTAACATTCAAAACTCGGCACTTAATCAAACATTTAAAGTATCACACTGAATTTAAACTAAATTACACAGGTTTCTCTTTTCCAGTTCCTTCCTTTATTTTCTCAGCACAACTATTCAAAATAATGCAATAGCAGAAAACTGTCAAAAAAAAATTCTGACCTGTCACATTTCATGTACATATAGAAAATTCTCAATTCCACACATTCTTCCATTACAGTTTCAGGATCAATCCCTATGAATGAAGTTCAATGGATGTCAAGTCAAAAATCTACAGGACAGGACCTCTCAGCCAAATCTTCCTGTTTGGGGGGCATTTCTTTCCCTCTCTATGAAAACACACCTTAATAGAAAGAAAAGCTGTCAGGATTAGTCTCATGGGATGTGATGCTGTACAGTCTGGTAGGCAGGTACAAAACTATATGACATTACAACCCAGAAGACTGCATGTCCAACAAAGAACTCTCGAGTTTTAGTTATACATATTTATTTGCTGCTTAGTCACAGAGTTGGTATGTTTTGAAAATCTTGAGCGAAATCAGCTCAAGTTTCGGTGACATGAATTCTAGAGAGCTGGCAATACCGCACAATGTTCTGGAAACTAGATCTGTTTCCATCCTCAGGTGAGGGGGGGTGGAGACATCTTTTGTTTCCTTTACAAAGAGCTAACCTCAGTCACTGGACAGCCCATGTCAGATTAACTACAGCTATTTAAGTACCTGAGACCAGGTTATGTCGAAGGGAAATAACAGAAAAGTCTACAACAAAAATTATAAAAAGCATACACAGTCATGGAACTAAGCTAGAAAGTGAGGTAAAAATTTATGCTACAAACCTAGCCAACAAATCAAGTTCAAAAACACCCCTCACCTCAGGATTGATTGATTCTAGGCTTCCAGGTTGCTGATGGGAGAAAGGGCACTGAATTTAACATCTCTTCACTCTCTTTTTTGAAGATACATAAAAAGCATGGTCTGTGGCGCCACTGGACCAACTACCCAACACTGAAGCACTAAAATATAGAACTATGGTACATACTGAAACCTTAACACCAGACATGCTCGAATGTGTCTGTCATCCTAATATCTTCCATATTACAAGAGGTGAACTTGTGAAACTTTACTGATGTAAATTTGAAGTGTGTGTCATCAGCTTCATTGAATTATGTATCATGATTAGAAAATTAAACGCTCTGGAACACCAACATATTTCATGAACATTCAGCACTTTATAGGGTTGAGAAAAGTGCCATTAAAAGAGCTCACCTGATTGCCTAGTGGTATCAAAGAAATTTCATTTTCATCATAATTTTCTGAGTGTTGGCGCAAAAACTGATGATGTGCTGAACTGCCATAATGATTGGAGTGATGCTGAAGTTCAGAATCTCCCATGCCCCAGCCTCCCAAGAGGAACACCATCCCCACGTCTCTGTGATAAACTCTTGCGCTGAAGATACCTCAACACTTGCAAATACTCGGGCCGTGCAATTCACCACCTGTAAGCAAATTTGCAATGCGGATAGAAACATTCATTCCAGGAACAAAAATGGTTTCTAAGATATTATAACATTAACAAAGCATACCACATACACTGCAAATGATTCCTTGATGTCATATTTCATATAATTAAGTCCATGGAGCTAAGTCCTCTTTTGGAAGTCATGAATTATTTGGCACCTCAAAAAATTCCCACCTTTTAAAGAAACCAAAGATTCTCTGTCATGAAATAATGTATCTGAGCATCATGTTGTGCTCATTAACAAACATGAAAAGTTCCAGCAATGACAATTATTGTAAACAATTGTGTTAATTTCATTATGCAACATGTTTTGATCTGTTGGCCACTAACATGCTCTGACACGCCACTCTCATGTCACTAGCAGTTGTCACAATGTTAAATACCAGTCAACAGTCCACAGTCCACATTATTAGTGAATTGTTCAAAACGAAAACTTGAAACATTTTTGGACATCCCAGCTTTTATACATTTCACAAAATCACCTTTGCCATTATAGTCTACACAATCTACCCAACAACTGTATCGTACATAAAGACTCTTGTATATAAGCACTGGCCAATGTAGCTAATGACAGTGAAGTAACAATATATATAATACAGCCCAGTGACTGGTCAGTAGGCCAAAACATGTTGCATAATAAAGAAGCTATATATTGTCACGCGTATGGGCAACTATAGATGAGTTATGGATGGTTAACTGAATTTACTGACCACATACAGATACATGACTGAAAGTAATTATAATCGTTTCGCTAATTTATGCACTTTACAGTTCACCAGAGCACACACTAAGTCTTATCAGTCTGCCGTCTTCACCAATCATTGCCCGGTAACGGCTTCCAATAGCGGACGTTCCACTTACTCTGGGTTCCCAAACTATTCCTGCGCCTCAGCTATCAGCTTCAACTAGTTACCGCTCACAAGGACTGAAATGCAATTCTTTGATTGTTCACTAACTCACCAACCAACTCTCCACTTCCCTGCACTGCACTCAGCTGAACTGAACTAACTCCCAGGCTGGTGACCAACTCACACCAACCTCCTACTTTTCTGACTGACCCAAACTCAACTAACTAAACTCTGGGACTGTCCTGTCTATAACACCTTGGCATGGATAGCATGCTCCTCATTGTTGTAGTTCAATTGTTGCTTGTTAGGAATCTGTTGCCTGCCAGGAGCCATTGCCTACATTTGAATGTACACAGCAGCTGTGTTAGAAACTTCTCACGTTTTACAGGTCTTTGTCATGTTCAAAAGAGGCTGTCACTAGTCCTTATATTAAAGTGGACAAGTCCAGTTCACACCCTCTCACCTCACTCATTTTATAACCCACAAACATATGAGGTGGAGTGACAGTAACGCTTCTTAATTTATGGTCCTGAAATGATCTACAGTAAGAGATCCTTGAAAGGGTGCAAGTTTTGTTGAGGTAAAGGGTTTTTGTAAAATGATTAAAATTTGATAGCAGTGCAAAAATGTTCATTTAACTTTGATCTGACAGGGAATTAGTGCAGTCCAGTCAGTAGCGCATTTAGGCTATGGGATATAAAACCAAGGAACTGGGTTTTGATTTCCAGCAACTACAAAGGCTTTTCTCTTCTCCACGGTATGCAGAAGAGTTCTGGGGCTTATCAGACTTATACAGAATGGGAACCGAGGACTGTTCCCACAGAAGTACAGTGGTTGGGGTGTGAAGCTAACTACTTACCTCCATCTAATGCCAAGATTAAGGATGGTGGAGCTATACCTCCACCCCCTCTTACATCTTCATGGGGTGGCACTTCCTTAATAAATTAATTAATTAATTAAGCACGGAGGTAATTTTACGATTACACTTCTGATTGACAGCCTTAACCAAAAGACCCCTTGAACTTGGGTAACAAAAAATGTATGAAAGTTGATTATAAACATTTATACAAATTATGTATGAAATAAGCTTGTAAATCAACAATTTGTCTGGACCAAGAGCCCCAGGAAACCAAGCGGCCCCCTGGTTTGACAATGAATATTAAATCCTATTAACTGGAAGCCTAAACATGTTTTTCAACAATGAAAGTAAAACTGTCTTACAAATTAGAACACTTATGACAATTTTCACTGCAGTGTCTGGAAATTTTGTATTACTTGGCTAAAGTTTGGATAAACTTAATCTATTTTTAAATAAGGGGGCGAAGCTTGTGCTAGACTTGGTCAACAAGAACAACATATTTGCACTGCAAGCAATAAAATTTTAAACCAAGTATACTTCGCACGGATCCAACATGCTAACCCATGGGCTAACTTGAAATTTGTTGCTGTCATAAACATCTTTTGATGTGAGTCATCATTTGATAATGACATAGCACATTACTTCATCATTATAAAGTTGCTATATTATATTTTCAGCATATGGTAGGAACCAAAATCTTCATACCGATGTCGTTGAAAACAGAGGACATTTCCTCTGTGGTGTTCCTCTGTAAGAGCATGCCTCACACTCAAAGATTTTTAGACAAACAATTCCTACCCATAACAGTACATAACAACATACAATTTGTGGAACTTGAAATATGTGAAACAGGAAAATACATTTTGTGAGTTCTCCCTGGAACTCCTGATATTTCCCTCCCATTCTTGGATGCGGTTTTTATTTAAAAATTAAAGAGGTGTAGATTTGTAGTGAGAAAGTGTATTGCAGGTAATGTATACTCTTACCTTCAGACAGAACCTAGACATACGACACGCAGTCCACTGCAAATTTCTTCGCAGATCAGTTTCAGTTTGCCAAGTTCGGTAGTCTCTCTTATGGTTCTGCACTGAAATCACACAAACGCGAAACAGCATATTTAATAATCGCGATTCATGCTTCCACACATTCTACTGAACCAGCAGGATACCTTTCGCAGCATAATATAATATTCGTATAAAATATCTCGATTCTATTTCTCGTCAAACAGGACTTGAAGAAAAGACCGGTCGAAATTAACAGAAAGTTAAAAGCAGGGTGTAAATGATGCAGCCCCAAAGCCAGCCCAGACAGCCGCTTGATTCGCCTGTGGTGCCTCACCGGCCCTTGGTACAAATCAGGAGCTTGGGACACTCATTATGAACTTGGTTTGGCAGGACCTCTTGCACCTGTTCTGTAACTCGCAGAGAAATGGAAAGACCTGTGGCCTGACGTCGGAGTGCCGACGGGCGATCGTCTGGCTACAGCTGGTCCTTCGTGCCAACCGTGGGCCTGTTTCACGCTATCCCATTTCCTTCACGGGCTGTGAAACTGTTTGGACACAGTTGTTAACGAGACTCGTAAATGGACGACTGTAAAGCCTCTGACAAAACATATAGTCGCCTGGGTTACTATGCACATAAACACCGATTTTCGAGAAACTGGGTTTGAGGTTAAGGAGTGAACTACAAGGTACTATTTAAATATGATTTAGAACGAGACACATTCTGAAATCTCAAGCTTGCAAGTAAGATAAACCTGTGGGAGTGTGAGCAACACAACGCAGATAATTACAGGAGTGCAAAATCGGAGATGGAACACCATAGTACTCATGCGGTAATCTGTTCTTGCTTCAGAAATGTAAAGCGGACTGCGACATAAAGAAACAAATGAAAACCAGGAAGAAAGGTGAATGGTATCCTTCCTATCTCCATGGGGCTAATAGTTGCTCAAATAGTCAAGAAATTCCCAGCATTTTATGGCTCCTGAGGGTTCATTATCGTGTTCACAAGAGCCAGTCACTGGTCTCTATCCTGAAGCAGATTAATCCAGTCTACGCCCTCCCATTCTAGTCCTTTATTATCTATTTTAATATTATTCTCGCATTTATGCATGGGTCTTCCAAGTCTCTCTCCCCGGGCTTCCCTACTATGCACTTCCCATTTCTCCCATGCATACTGCATGCTCTGTCTATCTCACCCATGATTTAATTATCCTAATAATTTCTGGCGAAAAGTTATGAAGTTCCTCATTACGTAATTTTCTCCTGCTCCTTTCCCCTTAGGTTCAAATATTCCTCTCAGCATCCTGTTCTTAATCACCCTCTGCCTGTGTTCTTCCTTTAACGCAAAACTACAGTTTTGTATATTTTAACATATTTTGTGGATAGCAGACGGGAAGACTAAATATTCTGAACGAAGAATGGACATTAGTAAGATGAGAAAAGAAGCAAATAACAAAAGCAGAACGATGGGAGGGAAGAAGAAAGAAATTAAGACATGAACCAACAAGGAAGGAAACAACAGAACAGGGAACAGTGTTTCCTCCGTTAAGATTAGCCACGAAATACGCAACAACCGCAATTTCGTGAGTCTGTGAAGTGCGGAAAGTTTACAGCGCTATTCTGGGTTACGGATGAGTTCAGGGTTTGGGTTTACTTAAAATCATTTCATATAACGTTGGCAAGATCCCTAAACGATTAGAAAAACAAATAAAAACACTGGACAGCTGAAATTGTACTTATGACGAGAACTGCATGTTGCAGGCTATTAATTACATAATAAACGAGAAGCAATAAGGAATAATAATAAAATCAAATGTACACAAGACATCGAACTGACTGGCGCCGACACGTAAGAAAACGAACAGAAAACAAGAGAATACCGAAACAGTCTACAATGTACAAGTCTATGAAGAAAAGAAGTTTAGAAAGCACAAGGAAAAACATGGCATCAAATCATAACAGGCCACAACGGAGTAATACCTGGCAGTGATATTATGATTGTGACGTGACTTTAAACAAACACTTCAAAGAATGTAGAAACTGGAGGACAAAGAAGTCACTAGATACTATGCATAGCTTAGAGCAGTGTTTCTCAAACAGTGTGACGCACCCCATTGGTGGGACTTAATGGTCGGCTGGGTGATACCACTACCGTAAAGAGTATAAAAAGGTAAAGCTATCACTGTAGCAGGCCGTGAAGGTCCATAGGCTCCACATTTTCTAGGCAATCTGCTCACAGATGGCGGTAAGGCCTTGCGCGCCTTACACCCAGGAAAATTCCTGGTACTCTTTTCTGTTACATGCTGGGTCGACCCCAGGGTCATAATACGGCTGGAAGGATTAGGTCAACTGAAAAATCCAATGACCTCTTCGGGAATCGAACCCTCGACCTTCCGGCTTGTAGCATAGTGTCTCAACCAACTACAACTACCAAGGAGTGTCTCGATTTGAAGCGGGACTTGCTATTTCTGGAGTTTGTGAACGTTACAAATGGAAATAAATGGAATAATAATAATAATAATAATAATAATAATAATAATAATTGACTCACTATTATTCAAAACTGAAATGCATGGTGTGTTTATGTTCTTAATCACCTTGTGTGTAGAATTAACATACAAGCTTGTCTGTACTGTACCACTGCATACTAAATGTACGGTGCAACTGCATACACTAAATTACTTTGTAGCATCAGACATTTTGACCGGTCAAGGTCAAATTCTTCCCCTCCCTCAGATTCTACCTGCCGTTCAGGAGCGAGGTGATGGAAATGACCTTGACAGGTCAAATGAAACGTCACTATTAGTTTCACGGGCTTTTCACAAATCATTTTTCCCCCTGGAACTACAGCCCCAGTAGGCCTAGACCTACGTCCATGAACTTCTCCGTTCACTTCGGTTTTTCTAGATCTTACACATTCGGTAGGACTCCTTGGGCGGGTGATCAGCTCGTCGCAAGGCCTCTACTTGTACACAAACACAGAAAAACGCACACACACAAACTAAACATCCATGCCCTGAGTGGAATTCGAACTCACGATCCCGGTTGCCAAGAGAGCGAAGACAGCACATGCCTTAGACCGCTCGGCTACCGTGACCGGCTTCATCAAGCATCTACCTGGAGATTATGTTATCACAGTTCGTCGCTATTAAATTGTGGTGACCGGTCACAGTGACCGCGCGGTCTGAGGCATGAACCGTCTTCGTCCTCTTAAACACTGGAATCGTATGTTCGAATCCCACTTGAGGCATGGATGTCCTGTATGCGTTTATTTTGTGTTTATGCTGTTCTCTGCGTAGGTAGCGGCCTTGCGACGGGCTGATCACTAGTCCAAGGAGTCATACCGACTGTGTAAAAAGATCAAGAAAAGGGAAAAAAAACGGCCAAGGTCGAACAAAGGGCTGCAGATAGATAGAAATTAAGAGCGTGTTCCACATCCGTCCTTTTTCCTCTATTAAAGAGAAAATTTGGAAGGAAAAATGAAATTATATAAAGAAGGATGAGAGATGTCAGGGACATTGGGTCGCATATATGATATAATAAAACAAGAAATATTTTAATCAGAACCCAAGATGGATGGAACATAATATATTAGTACACTCTTCATTCCCTTATTATATGTACTAGCTGAACCCGGCCACGCGTTGCTGTGGCTCAGTCTAACGAAATATTTCAATTCAAACGCAGATCAATCGACACAGCTCAATCCCACAGCCAATTTCACTGAAAAATTAGGAGAACAGTTAAGAAAACGAAATGAAACACAATGAAAAATAAACTATACTCACGAAATGAACGCTATGGTAAACGACACAGCCCAATTCCAACGCCCAAATCCAATTTATATTTATATAGATGTAACGTGTTTGGGCACGTCACGCGAGTATTTATTGTTCATCGCTTTCACACTTTTACACTTTGCAAGGATTGCCACTTGCGGTATCAGAACTAATTCGGACGGGATACGGAAGACCCTATCGAAGAGTTAGTTTCATCTGTTGCTTAGGAAATGCTAGCACAGAACACCTTGTAGAAGTGTTTGGTTTCATCCGTTGTTACGCAACGGAACCTCTTATCCTCTCATCTCCGGGGAAACGCGTTTGTTGTTTCGGCAATTCCTATGCAACGGCCCACTGTTATTGCGTTTCCATGGAAGTATACTTTCCGGTTTCATCCGTTGTTACGCAACGGAACCTCTTATCCTATGCAATCGGTGAAGAACTTTCGGAGAACCTCGAAGGGTAACAAACCAACATTTACGTTTTTATTTATATAAATAGATAGAAGATAGACTGACATTTGTAATGATTTGAACATCATTTACATTTACATTTTACATTTTAACAACCAACCAACCTGTCACAGGTGTGACATATGTCACACATGATTTTAACATCATAAAGTCTTAAAATACATTTTTAGTGAGTGACATATTCTTGATGTCTTTTAAATTGTTGCATTATTTACGTGTACTTTGATAATAAGAATATGTCGCGTGTTACCTATGTAACGTTGTTGTGGTCACGTGTCTCCTATTCAGTGCGACAAATAACTTCCACGCACGTCTCGGACTCAGCGAATAAGTTATTGAACGCTCACTTTTACACCAGCGAGTACAATTATTATCACGTCCAGTATCACCGAAAACTCTTCGGAGCCGGACTATTATAACCTGTTTCGGACGCAATAGAGGGCACTTTCGCCCAGGGTTCGATTTCACGTGTTTTGTGCTCGTTGCCGCGGTTATTTCTAGGCAACGATCTGTTGGTATTCGATGGACGACGTATAACACGTTACAGTATATTAATATTAAGTACAATTAATCCTTTAACAACCAACCAACCTGTCACAGATGTGCCATGTACACAAAAACACATAAGGTACATAAAAACACGCGCGTGTTCGAATGCAACGTTGTGTCAAAATTTCGAAGCAATCGGTGAAGAACTTTCGGAGATCTTCGAGGGCTAACCAACCAACATTTATATAGAAGATTGTGAAATCTACACTTTTTATAATTTTACATTTTCATGCCTTTATGTCCTTTAAATAGTTAACTTCTAGTAATGAATTTTATTACAATATCACTATATAGATCTATGCTCACCTTATAAATATATATTTCCTTACAACAACAGACATCTGTTGCATATTACGACTATTAATTTTAATCGCTTGAGTTACAGATGACCTAAATTACGGGTCGAAACATGTAGCGCAATTCACGCTTACACTATATAAGTAAGATATATACGGAATTTGTTGTCTTCACTGAAGATATTCCCGATTTATTTGTTGCGTTGACGGTTATTACATATGATAAATATTATATACACAACAGGATATAATCTATATAGATCATATTTAACTACCGTCTCCAGAGACTCCTTCAATTCTGATTCTAGTCAGAGTCAAAGTCAGAGTTACTTTACGACTGGCGGTTTACCGTCAATCAGTTCCTCTTCGCGAAAAACCCCTTGAGACTCACGGCCAGCATTTTTTACAGCTGAACCATTGAGGTCGTAGTCCTTATGTAACATCCCCTCTGAGAAGACGATAGGTCTGTCGTTTACAATTGCTTATGGCCCTCGCCAGCGCAATCATTCTCGGGTCCGAGTCCCGCAGGACTCATGACCATGTTTTAATGTCTCAGATTCGAGACTCCGCCAACCTGGAGGGCCAGGTCCCCGTATTTATATCCCCCAGGAACAGGGAGGCTCAGTTATATTCCCAGGCACTGGGTTCCCTTTCCGTTGCCTGCTACGATTCGCAGGGCTACGGTGGAGGTACTCGAATCCGTCTCCACGCGGACTTCTAATTCTAGGTGGCCTGAAATCCTCGATATATAACCTCGGAACAGCTCCAAAAGAAAACATCGTTTCATAACAAATCCTCTATTGTTTTAGAGGTGTGTTTATCTGTTGCATAGAAGTGACAGTTCTTCGATTGTTATCTGCGTATTCGTTGCCGCGGGAATGTGATTATCAAGCCGTTGCCTAGCAAAGTACGTCTTATCTGGCCCCACTATTCTGGCTATCGGACTTCATGTCACATAATTAACAGACTATTCATTCTATGTGACGTGTGGTCAATGTTTCCGTGGTGAAAATTACAGTACCTCCCCATGATTCTGTGTCGCTGTTCCTAGATCCTTAGCTTAACTGTCTCCTAGGCCATGCCGTAGCTCAGGCCGTAGCGGCGGCCCGGGCTCGAACACAGGTCAGGTTTTCTCTGAGTATTTCTGGGTTCTACTGCCAATACTCATTCCATCAGCTGCTCCGCATTCCTCATCATCTTCATCCAAGCATTGTACAACAAGCTCACTAGTGGCCTCTCTCACCCTACGCCACGAATAAAGGACAACTACCCCCTCCTTTCACCGGCTTGCAGATACCGAGAAAGGACAGCCTTTACGAGTACATGGCTTTGACAGCGAATATAAGAATATTGTGTGGTTTGCATCTTCTCTTCCGTAAAAGCACGAAGTTTGGTAAAACTTAGGATTTACGTGTCGAAGGAAAAGGTAAAGCTACCCCTGTAACAGGCCATGAAGGGACATAGGGTTGTGAGACGTAGAAGCTCCCACATCTTCTAGATAATCGGCTCACATATGGTGGTAAGGATCTTAGCCTTACGCACAGTCAGGATGTCCTTTAACCCTAGGAAGATTCCTGGTAGTCATTTCTTGTTAGAGGCTGAGCCGACCCCAGGGCCGCGGCTGGAAAGATTAGGTGAATTGAAAACGCCAATGACCTCATTGGGAATCTAACCCGAGACCTTCCGGCTTGTAGCATAATGCCTCAACCAACTAGGCTACTTAGGCTTTAACAAGGCCCGAAGGAGCAACTATTCCCGACTTATTTCGGGGTTCTACTATTCCCTTTTGGTAAAACCTCATATTCCACGTGAAAACTGTGAAAGTAATAAGATACTTGAAGAAAGTCGTCTTCTGGGTTTAGGCGCCGTGTATTCTT
>NW_019723906.1:0-2474 GCF_002891405.2 Cryptotermes secundus
ATAATACATGCCTTAATGGCATATACTTCTGCCTGGAATACTGTTTTGTACTGCCCGAGGTTGAAACTAATTTTCCGCCTCATGCCATAGCAGAACACACCAGCTCCAGTGCCCTTATTTATCTTGGAACCATCTGTATACCAGATCAGTCCCCCTTTTCTATCGGGTTGAAACCCGTCTTCCCATTCACTCCTGTCAGGAAATCTGACTGTGAAGGGTTTTTCATATAGATGTCTCAGTATCATTTTGTCAGACCCCATTTGTAATATGGGTTCTTTTTTCATGTCCTGAGTTATGTATGCATGTCTGAAACTATTGGATTTAGGTTTCCATTGATCACTGCACTGGAGATGGTAGATTCCTGCCCTGGCCTCTGCCTCCAACTGTATATGCAGTGGGGGAGTCCAAGAAGTGTCTCCAGTGCAACTGTTGGAGATGTTCGAATTGCTCCTGTGATACCCAAGCATGCCAACCTTTGCAATTTGCTAAGTTCTGCCTTCCTTGTCTTGAGTTTAACTCTGGGCCACCATACTGTGGCACCGTATGTAATTATGGGTCTTACAACCACAGTGTATATCCAATGCACAACGTATGGCTGCAGTCCCCAAGTTTTACCAAACACGCTTCTGCATGTCCAAAGAGCCTTATATGCTTTATTGATGACCTTGTCCAGCTGCTTTTTCCAAGTCAGTCCCTTGTCTAATACTAGACCAAGGTACTTGACATAGCTGGAGAGCTGGATCATCTTATTGAAGAGGGTCAGTTCCTTAAGGCCCTTTATATTTCTCTTCCTGGTAAACGGTATAATTACCGTCTTACTAGGATTGATGGAAAGGCTTGTTCTTTCACACCATTGTTGGACCGTGTACAGAGCGGTTTGAAGACACACTGATACACTCAAAAGGAATTTTCCATTTATGAGGATTGCTATGTCATCAGCATATCCTGCTGTATAATACCCATCATCATTAAGTCCCCACAGGAGATTGTCAATGACCAGGCTCCACAGCAGAGGTGAGAGCACGCCCCCCTGCGGACACCCCCTAGACATGGATGCCCCCAAGGTCTCTCCTGTTAGTGTGGCAGCTATGGTTCTGCTTTCCAGCATAGCACTGATCCACCTGCATATTGCAGGCTCTATGCCATGCTTTCCAGCGGCCTGTTTGATTATATCAAATTAGGTTCTATCGAAAGCTCCCTCTATGTCAAGGTATGCTCCTAGGGCAATATCCTTGTGTTTAATCACACTTTCTGTGCGTATTACCACATTATGTAGTGCGCTTTGAGTAGATTTACCTGTTTGGTAGGCATGCTGGTTTCAGTGTGGAGGATATGTCCTCAACGTCCCATCCCTTATATGCCTATCCACCACTTTCTCCATTGTTTTCAAAAGGAAAGAAGACAGGCTGATAGGAGGATAAGCCTTAGCCTCGGTGTAATTTAGTTTCCCGGGCTTTGGAATAAATGTCACCTTAACTTGCCTCCATGCCATAGGGATAAAACCATATGCCATGCAGGCTCTATATATGCGGCATAGTTCTGCCCCTTGCTGCAAAAGTGCCGGTACAATCCCATCTGTTCCCACTGACTTGAATGGTCTAAAGGTGTTCAGTGCCCTTCTGATTTTTGATTGGTTAATTATGACTTTGGCCAGGTTCCAGTCTACCCTGTTTGTCTTGCTTTGGCAAGTGCCCAGGTTTTGCTGTCCCTGTCCATCCAAATTATCAATCAATTTTGAATCAGGAAAGTGAACCCTGAATAATTCATTCAGTGTCTCCCTTCCAGTTTGAGTATACTGCCCATTAGGCAGCTTAATTGTGCTGACCTTGTTGGTCACCTGTTTTTCCATGATTCTCATGAGTCTGGCACTGCCTGGTACATTATTGATCTCCTGGCAGTACCTCCTCCATGAGGATGGCTTGGCTTTCCTTATTTCTTTGTTGTAACAGGTAAGGGCTTCCTTGTTGGTGTCCCACTGCCCTGTTCTTTTAGCTGTATTAAACAGCCTTCTCATTTTGGTTCTAAGCTCACTCAGCTGTTTATTCCACCAAGGCACTCTCCTTGGTTTGCAAGTGGTCCTAGCCATACAATTCCTATTAAAGGACGAACTAATAACCTGTTGCAACTGGTCAACGGACCGATCAGCGTCCTTTATTGTGGTTATATTTCACGAGATGGTCTCCAGATTTACCTTTAGGTCATCTTTGTAAGACTCCCAATTGGTTCTCTTAGGATTCCTATAAGTAGCTTGATCTACTGTAATATTGTTTATCTGTGATCCGATAGGGACGGCTCATCAGATACATGCCAATTCTGATCAGGTTTCCAATTTTATTGGTCCCTAGTGTCAAGTCGATAATCTCCTGCCTATTGCAAACCACAAAGGTAGGCTCATTACCTTGGTTTAGAATATTAAGGTTCGAACTCACCAAATATTCCATGAGGCATTCTCCTCTTCATTGTGCGGTGTGAAT
>NW_019723906.1:2516-26629 GCF_002891405.2 Cryptotermes secundus
CTAATAACCTAACTGGTCAACGGACCGATCAGCGTCCTTTATTGTGGTTATATTTCACGAGATGGTCTCCAGATTTACCTTTAGGTCATCTTTGTAAGACTCCCAATTGGTTCTCTTAGGATTCCTATAAGTAGCTTGATCTACTGTAATATTGTTTATCTGTGATCCGATAGGGACGGCTCATCAGATACATGCCAATTCTGATCAGGTTTCCAATTTTATTGGTCCCTAGTGTCAAGTCGATAATCTCCTGCCTATTGCAAACCACAAAGGTAGGCTCATTACCTTGGTTTAGAATATTAAGGTTCGAACTCACCAAATATTCCATGAGGCATTCTCCTCCACATTGTGCGGTGTGAATCGGCATCACACCCAATGATGAGCTGGTTTTTCCTAAGATGGCAATGTTCAACGATGTCCCTCACTTCTTTGGAAGGTGGTGGTTCATCCGAGTCATATGGAAGGTAGGCTGAAGTGACGATGAGCTCATCACAGCCTCTGCCCAATGTGTATGTCATCCTCACCATTGTTGTGTCTCTGGAACAGAACTCAAGCAAAGGGTAAAGCATTAATATGATTATTAACATATATGCATGATCTCACATTTTCTCCAGGTACCACAGAGTAGACTGTTCCTCCTGAATTTGTTAAGCATCTTATTTGGCCCCTATATATCCAAGGTTCCTGAATAAGTGCTACTCTACTTTTCCTTCAGCAAGTTGTTGACATAAAATTGCTGTAGCATGCTTGCTGTTTTGTAGATTATTCTGAATGAATCATATTTTATGTGTAAATGTTATGTGTATGTATGTATGTTGTGTGTTCATTCTGTAATGCTGGGAAAGGTGTCCTCCTAAATACATTCTTCCACAGCCCCTTTTACTTTATCAGACCTGGTTTCCTCCGAGGGAGGTCCCTGATCTGGTAAGGTCAGGTTGAAGAGAGGAGGAGAGATTGTCTGCTTCTAATCAGATGATCTGGTAAGGTCAGGTTGAAGAGAGGAGGAGAGATTGTCTGCTTCTAATCAGATATTCTGTTCTGGTCAACTGAGGGAGTGGGTACGTGATCCCCCTCTCCCTCAGAGACCAAGTTGGATGATGCTGTATCTGACACAGGTTCTGCCCGGTGATGATCCTCAGGATCATTCAGCACCTTAACAGTCCCCTTTGAGAGTCCTGTGAATATTTTGTAAACGGTTCTCTGTATGATAGTATAAGAGTCCTGGTCTATGCATAAGATAAGCCTCTGGCCTTTCGACTCAGATTGCTTATCTAGTACCCTCCAGTTCTCCGTATGAAGTCCTGGATTGAGGTCTGCAATCCATCTCAGCAGCCAGAGAGCCACTTTAACAAGCTTGGGCAGGTTCCTGGCATCAGTAGCCTTCAGCCTGGCCCCTGATTCCAGCCTTTGTTTGTCAGTGGCTTTGGTGAGCCATTGACTAGATTGTTGGTTGTCACATGAATAAATAAGTGCACCTCCCACTAGTCTGTAGGATTTCAGGTGTGGTAGTTCTGCCTTTGGAGTCCTACTTAACACCTCTCCCAGTACTTCCAGAATGGAATTCTGGTCATCTTCGGTAAGCTTATCCTCAGGATAAGTTTCCTTGAAGATAGCTACCTTTATGTTGGTCAGAGCCTCCTTGTTAAGTCCCTGGGCCTTTTTGGAGTTATGGCCATTTCTGTAGGAGTACTGCCCTTTGACCTTGGCCTTTTTAAGGTCCTTATGACCTTTTTTTTTCTTCATTTTGTTCCCATGAGTTTTGGGGATTTAAAAGGTCGCCACCCGCAGCGCCCCATATGTGTGGAAGGCATAAATACAATGGGGTGCTGCCTGGTGCTCCAAAGGGATTGTTCAAGACACTGGCCAAATACCATCCCAGTGCCATGCAGCTCTCAGCACGGTGCCTCACACCTTGACTTAAGTGGTTTGGTCCTGTAGTACAGTGGTTCTCAACCTTTATGAGACCGCGGCCCAGTAATTTATTTTTTATAAGACGAGGGCCCAGTCCCAACAAATCTACGCATAAATACCTTTCCAGTTTTATTAAAGTTCATGCATTAAGCTAATGTAATATTAGTAATTAATTATAGCATAATCATAAAGAGTATTAGTACACTTATGTATACAGTGTAGCATGTTGACAAACATAAAATTACATTTAAATTAGTTATCAATCACTGGACTAATGAAATCTTGTAGCATTTTGTAGTTTCCTCAGACCAACATCATTAAATTAATTTGTGCTAATTTTCACTGACATGTCCCATGCTGTTCACCAAAAACTTAACGTTATTCAGCGTAAAATTGATTCTTATATTAAATTGATTTTAATGATGTTGGTTTGAAAAAACGGCAGTGAGAGACTGGCCTAATACTTCATTACAAGCAGCAATCAAAGAAGGCTTAATGAGTTCTTCCCCAATGGAATATGGTTTTTTACATTTAGCTATCTCTAGTGATATTAAATAGGATGCCATCAGAAGTGAAGTGTCAGTGGTTGAAGCTTGGTAAATAGTTTTCTTTTCTACTTTAAGTGCATCTCTTTTATGCATAAAGAATTCAGTGGGTTTGTTGACTAGATCGGAATGTCTTGTGTTGAGATATCGGGTAAGTCATGATGGCTTCATAGCTTCATTTCCCAAAACAGTAGCACAAATGACACACTGAGGTCATGGCAATTGGTCAGTGTTAGGGCATTGTATGAAACCAAATTCTAGGTAGCTGTCCATGCACTTAGAAATGGCTGCAGACTTTTTTTCTGTGTGTTGGTGGTTTTCCCTTCATTTTGTACATCCTGGAGATCGCTATGTAGGCTTGAGGTGGATGAATCACTACTTGTTGCGTCACAGACACCTTCAATATGAGATTTCTTAACACCAAAATTAAAAAAAGTCCCCAGTCTTTTATTCATATTAAAATTTAAATCACTCAGGTTTCGAAACAAGCACTTACACACTGCAATGCGAACTTGCGAAGAAACAGTATTCAGTATTACTAGATTTGAGAACTGGATACAGACTGCCTTGATCTTCAGTTTCATTTTCTTTATGCTTCCTTGCTGATTGGTCACTGACATTTGCAACACAGATGTTATTTCGCTCAGTTCTGAGAACAGAGGATATGCCGCCCATTGTTGTCATCGACTTGCAGGCAACTTTTATGACTGGTCATAAACATTGGTATTGCCTTTCCCGAACATTGAAAGATTTGGATGTCTGAAAATTCCTGATCATTCATGAATACTTCCATGTTTAAAGATATGTGGCTTGGTCACTGACATTTGTTACACAGATTTAGGTGTTCTGTGTCTGAGCTTCTCGGCACAAATATTATTCTCCTCAGAATATTTCCGCTATAAAATATTTATTAATGAAAAATGATTAGAAAATGAAAAAGACAAATTCCAGAAGAGCCTCTCGCAGCCCAGTATAATTGATGCCAGGGCCCACTACTGGGCCGCGGCCCAGCGGTTGAGAAGCACTACTGTAGTAAATGCAACCCTCACAAGCCTCCAGGACCTAGAGTGCCTGTTCAGGGGAGAAGGGTATCCCAGATGATAAATGGGAGTGCAACACCAGTTAGTTATGAGGTTGCGACCAGGGCAACCTACATGAGAAAGTCACCCCTGGGGGTAGCTTAAGAGGTCCCCCATTCCCACCCCTCTACATGGGTTGGTCAAACCGTTGTAGAGAGCCCTGAGACTTGTGGCACCTTATCTGTACTCTAGGCAGACAACTCAATTAGCTGAAGCTACCCCCATAGGAGTGCTCTCCCGCATTCGTCTCGGGTACACCGTAGTGAAACCTGAGAGTCATTATGCCGCTGCGTGGGAGGCTCTGGTCACAAGTCATTGCTGTTTATGGGAACTTAGCTGCTAGCCCCGGAAGGGGGCTGTTGTTGCCTGGTGCGACCACGAGGAGGTGTCCCAACGCATCCCTAGTCCATGATGTGTCCCCGCCAAAGACAGCCGTGGTTCGGCCAACCTCACTGAGGATGGCGTCATTACCACCTGTAACATGTGACATAAAAACGTCACAGTTACCCTGGGATCAAACCTGGGCCACATAAATTGAATGTTAAGTGATGCAAAACCATAACTAAAGGAACAGTAAATGAGGGTGTCATTGAAGTGTGAAACTGGCAGACCAGGCAGAAAAATAATGTCATGTGATAGTCACAGATAACACATTTAACAGGGTTACATACATAGGTGCAGAATTAAATCACAGATGATGTGTTTAAATGTTGGCCAGGATGAACCTGTGACTATCAGAAGATAACATGTGATGGGTATGTGAAGTCTCTGAAGGCAGCCATTATTGGCATTTATCACTGACAGCAGGCATACTAATGAAAGGGACAAGGATGAGTAATATTTCGATCAGCTTATGGATGTAGAATGTATCAAGAACTCTTTTATTCACCCACACACACACACACAAACGTAATTGCAAATATATGTTTTAATAAAGAATTAGGATCTGTTAAGAATGTCTGAAAGACAGAATTAATAAGCTTGCAATGAACAATAAGAGCAAGAATATTAGAACCCTGTACAGAGCAATAAATGAATTTAAGAGAGATTACCAACCGAGAAGTAACTTAGTGAAGGATGAGAATGGTGATCTGCTTGCAAGTGAACTGTTAGTACCTTATCCTATTCCTTGTGAGACTGAAATCCCTGTTCCATATTTGAAAAGGTATAAATCGCCAAGTGATAATCAAATTCTGGCAGAACTGATTCAAGCAGGAGGTGAAACATTACAGTCTGAGTCACCATGCTTCCTTACTATATGTTTCAGTCATGTACGGCCATCATCAGGTGTTGTCTCGCTTGCTAAACTTGTTGCACTGTATGTCAAAATTACATCGCATATAAATTGACCTTGAATTAAAATTAAATGACACCTTAATGTTTTTCATTGTGGCCATTATCCATTTATTTCAAATGTATATTTGCTTGAGAGTATTTCTCATTGTTGGATTTATTTGTCCTGCATTCTCTTTGCGGCTTCGGTATTATGAGTGTTATTTGTGCAGTTCATAAGGATGTTGATGTAGTGTTATTATTGGAGTTGTTATGTATGCCCCATTGGCTCTAGCAGCCTGGTAGAACCTACAAGCCAATGTAACAATTAGAATATTCAGAACCATTATATTGCCTATGGTTCTGTATGTGTGTGAAAGTTAATCTCTGGTGTTAGGGGAGGAACATAGACTCAGGATGTTTGAGAACAAGGTGCTGAAGAGAATATTTGGACCGAAGAGGGATGAAGTTACAGGCGACACAGAGCTACAGGAGGTTGGAGAAAACTGCATAATGAGGAGTAAACCACAAATCACCCGTGAAGTTGAAAGAATTGTGTTAAATAAACCTGTAATCATTTATGAAAACAGTTACTGCGCTAGGTCTAGATATCTGAGCTAGAACAGTTGCACTGCCCATGCATTTCACTGTAACTCACTGTATGAGAACAAATATGTCAGTGGTTTCCTCACAAGAATTGCAGTGAAGTTCAGTGACAGAAAGTGATATTGATGTTGTGTGACTGCCTCTGTCTATCTAAGTATGTCAGTTTTTCATGTTACCACTATAAACATTTTTTCTTGTAATGAAAGAAGATACTGTAAATAGACTAGGGAAAAGGACAGTGAAATATTTACTAGCATAAAGCTGTTTAATGTGCTTTCCTTAACAGGTCTTCCAGTAGGTCAGCATATTCATTTGTCAGCCAAAATAGATGAGCAAATTGTAATCCGTTCATATACACCAGTCACTAGTGATGAAGAAAAGGGTTACATGGATCTTGTCATTAAGGTTTGCAGCAGTATCTTATGTAATATATTGTTTGATGTATTTAGTTATATTTAAATATTTTAAATACTGAAAGCTCTTTTCTTTTTTGTCAGATGGTTTAAGTCTTTGTCAAATATATAATAGTGTCCTGCAGGCACATGTGCTGAACCACTTCCCCACATTCCATCCAAATTCATTATTCATAATCATCCTCCTATACCTCATTCAGGAGTATATAACCATAGCAGTTAACACAGCATCATAAAGTAATTGAATTATGAATTACCAGTTGGCACTCAGTTTGCATGCCATGTAACACTGCCCTGTACTTTTCATGCTTAGCATGACAGTCATGTGTAAAACATAAAATGAACATAGTTACAGGAAGAAGGTTAAGTCTATTTCCTGGACACCTAGAAGAAAGAGTTACAGATGTTAACTCAGCTGTTTCTGACATGACAAAGAAGAAATTCATCACATGACAACAGTGACATAAGGGATGTAACATAAACTGCATTTCAAATAATATACAACCAGACAAGTTTGCATATGGTTTGTAAATTGCCAACTACTGATTTAATAGTCCACTTGTTCATTCAAAATGAGTAACATTCCCACTGGGAAGATACACTCTCTTGTGCTTCATATATATATCATTTGGAATTTGGTTGATTAATATTGCGTATCATCTACACCTGTGTGGGTAATTAAACATATCTTGCAGAAAGTTCACATAGAGTAAATATATCTGGTGGAAAGATAGTGAATAGTATCTTTATTACAAGCTTTAACATGCAATTTGTAATTAGTCTCACAAGCATTTGACATTTTATTCTGACTCTATGTAGCAGGAAGCTGATAGTTGCTCATATTATTAGAAAACTCCTGATATGTTATACAGGGTTATTCAAAAAGAATGAATCGATTTTATTACGCAATATTTTATTAAAGGAAAGTAATACAAAACTCCAGCCAAGTCACAAGTATTCTACTCACAATCAACTTTATTTCCTGTCTTACAAGTGTTCAATGTGGCCACCACCTGCAGCACGGGCAACATCAATGCGATAAGAGAATTCCTCCCAGGCGTGTATCAGCATATCACAATGCACTGAGTTAATCGCTGTTGTTATTCAATGTTTAAGGTCATCGAGGTTAGTGGGTAGTGGTGGAACATAAACGTGATCTTTTACATATCCGCACAAGAAGAAATCACACACGGTGAGGTCTGGGGATCTTGCAGGCCAAGCACAAAGAGCAAGGTCTTTGGCCCCCTTCCGACCAATCCATCGCTGGGGCACTTTTTCATTTAAAAAAGCTTGGACCATCAGGTGCCAATGGGCCAGTGCTCCATCTTGTTGAAAAATGAAGTAATGCGAATCTGCTTGCAGTGAAGTGAAGAGCCAGTTTTGGAGCATATAGAGATAGGTTTGTCCTGTAATGGTGTTTCCTTCAAAGAAAAAGGGACCATAAACCTTGTCCTGAGACACAGCACAGAAGACCTTCACCTTAGGGGAATCTCTTTCGTGCTCAGCTGTTTCATGTGGGTGCTCTGTTCCCCAAATAAGCACATTGTGACGATTGACTGTGCCTCTCAAGTGAAAAGTTGCTTCATCACTAAAAATTAAATGTGAAATGAAGGTTTCGTCTTCCATCATCTCCAGCATCGAATCGCAAAATTCCATCCTCTTCCTTTTGTTGTCATTGGTAAGTGCCTGAACGAGCTGCAGTCTGTATGGTTTCAAATGTAGACGTACTGTTAGCACATGCCAGACAGTGGATTGAGGGATCGCAAGCTCATGGCTAGCTTGATTTGTTGACTTTTGCGGGCTCCTCTCAAACGCAGCACGGATTCTCACCACTTGTTCCTCCAAGACTTGTGGTTGTCCTGGACTTTTTCATTTACACAGACACCCACTCTCTTGAAACTGTCGAAATCACCATCAAATGTTCTTATGGCAGGGCAGATTAATGCCGAATCGCTTTTGAAAAGCACGCTGCACTGTGACAACCGAATTTGTTTTCGCGAACTCGAGAACGCAGAAAGTCTTTTACTGAGGACTCGCCATTCCGAGGGTAAATGAACAACTGAACGTTGCCGGAAGAACGACGCGACTTCAGTGCCCTTGTGGCAGTCATTCACAACTTAGATAACTCCTCTTTCAAATGGTCACTGACTCATTCCATGACGATGCTTGAGAACTGAAACAATACGTCATGAAATCGGTTCATTCTTTTTGAATAACCCTGTATAGTGAAAAAGTTTGTTACTCTGGTCACAAGCTTTTCAGAGGCACCTATTCTGAGTCTCCAGAATCCAGTTCACTTTGTTACATCCTATTTCTTAAGGTCCATTTTAATACTGGTTGTTATTTTCGCATTTCAGTCTAAGTTTCCCACGTGATCTCTTCCCTTCAAATTTACCAGCAAATTTTGTATACATTTCACATCTCCCCCATACATACAACATGGTCCATAATTTTTATTCCCTTGAATTTCAGATCATGAATTGGTATACTATATTATTTTGTGATTTTGTATACTCATATGCTTAAATTTCTGTGCATTGATCCAGGTGTACTTCAAGAATGTACATCCAAAGTTCCCAGAGGGTGGAAAAATGAGTCAGTACTTGGAGAATATGAAACTTGGAGACACAATTGATGTTCGTGGCCCTTCAGGTCGCCTTGTATATCTTGGAAAGGGAAAGTTTGCGATAAAAATTCTTAGGAAAGACCCACCAACTGCTGTTTCAGTTAAAAAAGTAGCAATGATTGCTGGTATGTATACCACCAGTATTATAGAATACTTTCTCTTGAGTTCATTTTAAGTCGTAATTTGAAACTGTACACCATTAATACCAACTGTGCAATAAAACCACATTAATTTGATGTTGCGTAGTTCAAAATACTGCCTGATTTAAAGTGTAATTTCCCATCTATGAAAATATGATTTTGTTTGCTCTTTAATATGGCTCATTCAGGATTATCTAATATAAAATCTGCATTTTTCATATGAATATAGTGTGCACTCTTGTAATTACTCTTTGCATCTCCAGAACTTTCCCTGAATTGTGTAGAGTATGTAAGAAAGTAATGACAACAATGATGATTATCTTTTAACATGTTTATAATTGGCGAGGAATGGAAGTGTTACCCAGCTAGGACTTAATCTTATGAGCATCTGAACACAAATTCAGGCCACTAGTTCATGAGCTAAATTGAATTTTATTATTGGATTATTATTTATGTTATTACTTTTTTTTTATTGCTAGTGAGGTGGGACTAAGTCCCTTGTACTGCAGCCATTTCTGGCCTATTGTACCAGCCCCAGATTATAGGTGAGGGTGATTGTGGAGCAATTGATTGAGTGAAGATTGGCAGGGGAAACTGAAGTACTTGGAGGAAACCTGCCCCACCGCCGCTTTGTCCACCACAAATCCCACTTGACCAGACCCAGGATCAAACCCGGGCCACCACGGTGGGAAGCCCACAACTAACCGCTTGAGCTATGGCGCAGCCTATTATTAATGTTAACTGAATAAGTCGTTATCAACACATGGACTGAAGTGTATAGGGAAATAGGGTCACAAGTTGTACCCAGAAGTCCTTTTCTGTCAGTAGGTTAGAGGAGAAATTGTGTATTTCAGATGCCAAAATTTTTTTTTCAGTACTAAACAGTTATTTTGTCACTGTATAGAATAGTTGAAAATTTGCAACGTGTCCACTTTATGAGCTAGTGGTTGCATGTCTGATTTCACAAGCTTATATTCTGTCATTGGAAACAGTGTGGCTTATTTCTATCTGAATGTGATGGTGATGGTTCAAGATATAGGTATTGCGCATCATACAGAAAACAAATCGTATGTGGCAGGACAATGTTCTTTTTGTCATAAATACAAGAAAGACCTATTTGATCACAAAGAAGTATTTTTGTTAGATGTTCTGGTTTGGTTACTGCTGTCATCATATACGAGGGGCAGTCAAAAAGTTCCCGGAATGGTGGTATAGCACTCTAATGGTAGGACATACGGCAACGCTTACCTCATCACCTTCAAAGTAGGACCCTTGCGCGCACGCACACACTTGCTTCATTGATCCTGCCATTGTTGGAAGCAGCGGTGGAAGGCTTCTTTTGGAATTTTCCGGAGCTCAGCCATCACATTCGATTTGATGTCCTCCATGGTTGCGAAATGTGTCCCCTTGAGGCCCATTTTCAGAGTAGGGAACAGCCAAAAGTCACTTGGAGCGTGATCCAGAGAGTATGGTGATTGAGTGATGACAGGAATGTTTTTCTCGCTGAGAAATTACTGCACAACAAGCGATGTGTGGTTCAGTGCATTATCGTGATGCAGAAACCACTGTCCCCAACACTTGTTGCGCCGCTCCCTCTGAACCGCATCGCCCAACCTCTGCAAAACTTGCATGTAGAAATGGCCAGTAACAGTCTGTCCACGCAGTACGAATTCATGGTACACCAAACCGTCAATGTCAGAGAATGCAATGAGCATCACTTTGTCCTTGGATCTAACGAGGTGTGATTTTTTTTGGCCGGGGAGACGTCTCTGTGTGCCACTCCAATGACTGTATCTTCGTCTCTGGGTTGTAGGCAGACACCAGTGACGATCTTTTTGAGAAATGTCGGGTCCTGCGTACTTTTGTCAAACAGATCGCCAGCGACCATCATGCGACATTCCGTCTGATCCGTGGTCAGCTGTCGGAACAAACTTCACACTGACACAACTCGTCTTCAAATCATCGGACGAAATGGCATGAATGGATCTATGAGAGATACCAACTTCTTGCTCCAACTCTGCGATGGTCATTCTTCGAACACATCGAATCAGTTGTCACACTTTTCCAATCATTTCTTCGGTTCTGGATGTCAGAGGTCTCCCACTGTGCTGGTCATCCTCTAACGACTCCTGCCCATTCTTAAACCAGGAAAACAAGTCATAAACTGTGATTTCTTTAGTGCAGTATCACCGTAAACTTGCTGCAGGGCTGATTGTGTCTCTGAAGCAGATTTTCCCAATTTGCACATGAACTTGATGTTCGCACACTGTTCAAACTGCGACATTGCACCGAATGACCAACACTCATGTCTAATTCAAACGTAATAGTAATGACACTACACACTGAAACCTGTCCAGACCTGTTGCGCCTGCAAGCAGACATGCTGAGCTCCCCACCACAACAGTGTGTATGCTATCTTATTGCTCATTCTCCATCTGCAGGGGAATTCCAGGAACTTTTTGACTACCCTACGTATAATACAGTTGAATTCCCATTTAATACTCATCGAGGCAAGATATTCTCTCGTTTAACATTCATTGTTAATGTTCTTGGTGTGTAGTTGCCTTCATTGATGTTTTTTCTCAGTTTAATTTCCAGGCCACTGCTCCCCAGAGAAACCTTAAATAGTGGTTTCACTGTTTTACCAAAGGCAGAAATTCTTGATGTTTATAAATTAATTATGGACAGGTGGTACTGGAATCACACCAATGCTTCAGCTAGTTCGTCACATAACTCGAGATCGTGATGACAACACTGAAATGGCTTTGCTATTTGCTAATCAGTCAGAAGATGACATCTTGCTGAAAAATGAATTGGAAGAAGTGGCAAAGACACACCCTTTGCAGTTCAAACTTTGGTACACAGTGGACAGGCCAAGTGAAGGTAAGTGTATTTTAGGACTATAACTAGCTTTTAAGTATTACACTTTTCATCATAATTCTCTGTGAAGCCATTATTAGGCACCTGTTCCCTTCATTTACCACATGAAGACACTGGTGCCCCACTCTAACATGGTCCATAAGATTTGAGATTCCATAATAAGGAAATATATATCTGTCAAAACAGTAACCAGATATCTGGGATCTGAAGACATACCTGCATTATGCTGAATTTGCCTGGGTGCTTTGTGCTGCTGTCATTCAAGAAGCTTCCAGTAAACAGGGAGATGAACAACAGCCTGAACAAAAAATTGGGTAGTACCATTTCTGTGTGCGTGTGTGTGAGAGAGAGACCTGGCCTGTGCCTCCATTGTGCTTGTACATGGTTCAAGCTCAATGTTGTCATATGGTTTCTCTTCTGTCAGAATGGATTTTGGAGTCTTTGTGAAGCACAAAGCCTTTTAGCCTCTTGCATTGAACCTTCTTTCCGCTGTTCTTATATGTAGGTATGTCAATAAGTAAGTTACAAATTGATATAGAACTTAAACAAATTTAGAGTACTGATTTGAAAACTGCTTTTATTTCTCAACAAATCTCCCTGTACATTAAGGCATTTGTCCCATCATTTCACAAACCCCTGAAAACCAGCAGCATAAAATTCTTTGGGCTGCTGTCGGAACCAGTCGTGTTCACACGGTATGGCCTACCTCATAATACATGACAGGTTAGGTTTTCACAAAGTCTGTGCATGATGGGTGCCACGCATGCTGACCCCACAACACAAAATGCGAAGAATGGGTCTGGCATTACAGCATCTCAATTGCAACCACAATGAAGGACATGATATGCTAGCTCAAACTTTCAAAGGTGATGAGTCTTGGGTTCACCATTACCAGCCCGACACAAAGCATGCATCAATGCAGTGGAAACATCCTGTGTCACCTGCCAAAAAAAAAGTTTAAGGTGACACCATCCTCCAGAAAAGTGATGCTCATAGTCTTCTGGGATCACAAAGGCATACTGCTCACCGCACTCGAGCCTCAAGGTGACGCAGGATGTTTCCACTGGATTGACGCGCGCTTTGTCTTGGGCAGGTAGTGGTGAACGCAAGACTCATCACCTGTGACAATTTGGGCTAGCATATCATGTCCATCATGGTAGCAATTGAAATGCTGTAATGTCAGACCTGTTCTCTGCATTTTGTGTTGTGGGGTCAGCATGCGCGGCACCCATCGTGCATAGACTTTGTGAAAACCTAACCTGTCGTGCATTATGAGATAGGCCATGCCGTGTGAATACACCTGGTTCCGACAGCAGCCCAAAGAATTTTATGCTGCTGGTTTTCAGGGGCTTGTGAAATGATGGGACAAGTGCCTCAATGTACAGGGAGATTATGTTGAGAAATAAAATCATTTTTCAAATGAGTACTTTTATTTGTTAAGTTCTATATCCATTTGTAACTTATTTATTGACTTCCCAGCAGAACATCCACAACAAATGCTTTATAAACTTACATTATAACAAACATTTTATTGACTGCTTTCTTAAATTTTAATAATGAATTTGGATCTGTGTATATCACCTACAAAGCTGTAAACTGTAATAATTCAAGCAACCTTACCAGAAGTGGGAGGTGCATGTAGATGGGCAATAATAGCTTATCATGGGAAAAAATTTTGTCATTACTGACCTCTTAAGTTATATGATAAACAGGACTCTCTGTATAAAGGATACATGTGTTTGATCTGTCAAAGTTCAGTGAATGAAACATCACTCATATGTATAACTAGATCTCTGTTGTACAAAGCTTGATGTACCTTATCTCAGGTAAAAATTATTTGTAAGTTCGTATGTACAATTTTGTGCTTGCAGCAGTTCCTGTTGGTACAAGAATCTCTACTTGTTTTTCTCTGATAGTTAAGCCAAGGTGGAGGACAAAGTTATACTCATATTTTAATATTCTGAATTCATGAGGAAAGAATCAATTAAAGTAAAAATGTAAAGGTATCCCTGTAACAGGACATGGAGGCCCATAGGGTTATGAGATGTTCATGTTCCCACATTTTCTAGACAGTCGGCTCATAGATGGTGGTAAGGTTGTCAGCCTTACATTCTGGCCAACCTTTACCCCCAAGAATATTCCTGGTATTAATTTCTGTTAGAGGCTGAGTCAACCCCAGGGCCATGGTGCGGCTGGAAGGATTAGGTAAATTGAAAAAATCCAATGACCTCATCGGGATTCGATTCCGCGACCTTCCGGCTTGTAGCATAGTCCCTCAACCAATTGAAAATATTGCTGTTCGCAGGATGGAAGTTCAGTGTTGGTTTCATCTCTGCTGAGATGATCAAGGACCATTTATTTCCTCCCAGCCCTGATACACTGGTGCTTATGTGTGGACCACCGCCTATGATCAATTTTGCATGTGTACCAAACTTGGACAAGCTGGGCTATGATTCTAACCTCCGATTTGCATATTAGTTTTGTGGTCTCCTGTAAAGGTAATGCTGCTGCATATGGTTAATGTAGTTAATTTAGAAATGTGGTACATGGTTTATAAAAGATTAATGTAACTCCTATGCTGGTTGCAGATGGTGCATTGGGTGTTAGCCTATAAATCATTTTGTAGGTACATAGTTCTGGTTGTGGTTCATTATATAATTTCAGCTAGTAAGTACAAGTGTTACACAATAATACATAAATCATGCAATTCCAAAAGAACATGGCCTGGGCTGTTACCATAATTTAAAATATCTAAAGTTAAATAGCAAGTGAAATTTATATAACACAAAAGATGAGAGGTTGATTTTGTTTGTTTGTCAAAGTAGAAATGCTAAGTGTGATATTTTTGAGATAATTGTAGATCACAACTCTGATAACTTCCCTATACTTTTCCATGTTTTAACTATTTTTAAAGCCAGTATATTTACATGAGTTAAGCCTTGTCACTCTTGATTTGTTTGGCTATGAAGTATGGTGTTTTTCATTATAAGGCTCACAAGAAAGTCTGTAATTCCAAAATATAGGATTTAATAATTAGAGTAAGATCTTTTTATCTATCAAGATATCTCATTATTTGACTGAAAACAGAAACTTAAGTCTGATGTTTGATCACGTGAATATTGGTCTTCAGTAGTTTCTTTGCCTCTATCACCACTCTGCAGGAAATTTGGCAAACAAGTATAGTATGTTAAGTGTATGCAAATGCATGTGATGACTAGTATGACAAAGAACATCAAGTTTGCTGTTTTAGCACATGCTGGTTCAAATATAGGAACATAACTTTCAGTTACCACCATGTAAAGACTTTTGTATTGAACAGTCATATAGAAATATATGAGAGAGCATTGTGGGTACTTCACCTTAAAAAGAAATGTTTGAGTAATATAGACTATTTATTGCTTGATTCAGTATGAAATAAAAGACATTTATCTTACTGCCAGGCTAGTTATTAAGTTGCTGAGGCAATAATTTTTTTAATTAAAATTCTTTGCAGAAAAATGTAAATTAAAAATTTTAATATGACATCAAGTATGTGTAATGTAAGAAGTATTTCTTAAAAAGACAGTTTTGAGTTCCTTGGTTTTATATCAGATAGTACCTTCAAAGAACTAACAGCCTATATTTTTATTGTACTTCCTCATTCCATGTCATTTAGTTGTAACTTTGTGTAGAACATAAAAACAGTTGCTTTGCTGCTTGCTTATAATTCTTAAACATATTTTATATTTAAAACACCCCTATTAATACCAGCATAACACAGTTTATTGCTATATGCTGTGTTGTGGTATTAATAGTTTTCAGTAAATAAATGAAATGAAAATAGTATCTCTTTCTCCAGTTAATATATAGTTTACATAATGTTTGTTGGATTTGCTTAGTGAACAAACTCCAGTTGCTTTGTATATCCATGAGTATGGTTTATTCTTTCTGTACTAAGAACATTTGTTTTCTTTCTAATTAAAACTAAACTGGGGTATGTCAGTTTGGTTATATTAAAGACAGCTTTTTACTGTGTATGTGAAATACAGAAAAGCAGAAGATATACCATAATGAATTAAGAGTAAATGCTTGATAACAGTATTTCTGTCATCATGAACTTGAACTTCTTGTTGATTTAGTTTCTTCTGTCAAACATGCTGTAACATTACTTGTCCGAAAATAACATCCAAAATATGATTTTTACATAGAATGGATAGTTTCACATGAAGCTATACATATGCCACATATCTAAGTTGCATCTATAGAATGACCGCAGCCACAAAAACTTGTGGACAAAGATTATATAACCTGATATTTACACAAAACTATTAGTGCTTTATCACCATAAAGTGCATTGCAAAATTTAATCTGGTTATATTATTTCACTATATGACAAAATTATGGGATTTTTTAATCTGAAAGCAGTTAGAAGAATGTCTTAAATGTATTCAGTAGAATTGAAATCTATGGATGATGGGACTCTGTTTATGTCTCTTATAAATACGAGTATCATATTGCATTTTAGTATATGAATGTAAAGCCTGAAGTTGCACTGCTAAAATATACAATATAATGGCAGATTTTTTTTTATGTATATAGTAAAGATGTCTGCTGAATTATTGCTTCCATTAGGTTTCTCCATAGACAGATGTTCACAGACTTTCAAAACTGCAACTGAACAATTGTAGACATGACATTAATCATTGTGCTGGACAAGTAGAGTGGTTTTATGCCACTCAGGAAGTGAACTATGTAACAGAACCCTAATGGCTTCAATTAGCAGTGTACACCAGCTGCACTATTGCCTTGATACAAGGTAGAGCTTCAGAATGTAAGATGTAAGTATATTTTGTCATAATATATGTTTTCAGATCCACAGTGAATTAATTACTGTTATTCTTATCTTCAGTAAACAGTTACAGCATTGCATTTGTTGCAGTGTGTCAGTGCTTTTGTAGCTATGCAGGAACAGAAAAATATGGCTATTGGTATTTCATATAATAACTTTGCTGTGTCCTGTAATGTGGAAGTGCTGATGGGATACTAAAAGAAACTTAAACCAGGAATGGGCTGTTACTTTGTAGGATGTTTTGTAAGAGATCTGAAATTCTTTTATGGCCATTATCAGAAAAACTGCTATGCTACAGTTGTCAAAGTTCTCTTTCTGCCAGCAAAAGATTTTGAATAGAATAACATCGAGCCCAAAGATTATTTTACTCGTCTCTGACCTACAGTGTCTATTTTTAAAAATTTAAAAAAGGAAATTTATGTATAGTTGTAAATATTTAAAAAAGTAAAGGTAAAGCTATCCCTGTAACAGGCCGTGAAGGCCTATAGGGTTGTGAGATGTCGAGACTCTTGCATTTCCTAGACAGTCGACTTGCAGATGGCAGCGAGGTTGTTAGCCTTATATGCTTGCTGCCCATTATCCCCCAGGAAGATTCCTGGTACTCATTCCTATTAGAGGCTTTGTTGACCCCAGGGCCACAGTGTGGCTGGAAGAATTAAGTCAATTGAAAATTTGAGTGATATAGAGAATCAAACTCACAACCTTCTAGCTTGTAGCATAGTGCCCTCAACCAACTATGCTATGATGTGCCAGTTGCAAATATATACATACAACATGTAACTATGAATTTCAATGAATATACATGATGCAAGAAATAATGGTATAGAAGGATTATGCAGTTGTATTTTGTCAATACTGTAAATGTAAATATGAAAAATATAAAGTTGTACGAGTACTGCTAACTTTTCAGTAAATACTATAGTGGCTTTTTCATGTACATTTTTACAAAGCTGAGTCACAGTGGAAATTCAGGTTATACTGTACCAGAAATCATAATTTTTCATAGTAACCATCCTTAGCAAATGAAATATGCACCTAATCTCTGATGATGCCGTTAGTGATTTTGGGTGATGGCACTTTGAGTAAGTGTTGCAAACATTCAGAGGAACCTGTTGCTTCCATCTTTAGGATAGAAGAATAAACCAATCAAGAAAAATGGAATGTTATGTGCAGGAAGGAAAAACAGTGGGAACTCATGGTCCTTATAAGGGTTGTTCTGTCGAAGGACAATCCAGACAAGAAGCATAAGAGGGCGAAGACATGTAGTACAATAAACGAGTAAATCAAATACTGGTCGCCTTTTAGGTCCTAATAGATAAATCTGAGAAAGGGGATGGGTGAATGGATAGTTCATGATGCCAGGTGGACAATCCCATAAAACTAGTTTTCCAGTAGGAGGCCTCTGCTGAATGCAGTGCCATCACCTAAAAATAGGATTGTCACTGTGGTATCACTGTGAAAGCCCAAATCTGAATCCTGCTTATGTAAGTGGTAGGGATTGTGATTAATATGGTTTGTTATGAAACTAAAAGACAAGGGCTGTTGGATGAAAATAGTAAGACAATGAATCATTTTGTATTCAGGAGTTTATTTTTAACTAAAAGATGTCTGCTACTTCCTGTATTGCATATTGTAGATATTAAATATTGGTTTAAGGGATTTGTGATTTATGTTGGCAAAATTCCCCATAGTGCAAAGCTAACCTTTATTTCTGTGTTATATGGGACAAACAGCATGAAAATTAGATAGCCAAAAAAATAAGGGAGTGCTGCATGGAGAGAGAGAGCACCACACCTTTAAGTCTTCATTCAAAGATTCACTGTGGACAAACCCCATATTCTGCACCAAGGGACATAAGTATTCAGTTATTCAGTATTGAGGGGGTGGGTTTCCCCATGCACCGCAACTGATTGTCTATTGTATGCCCCCCCCCCCTTTCAATTTCTACTGTCTCCATCCCCTACCGGTACTGGTGCTCGCTATCAGCCCCTTTCTGCCAGCGAGGTTTCTACCCTCTACTTGGCAGTGGTATCTAATAGTTAGTCCCTTTCTGTCAGCGAGGTCGTCCCTCCTCTGGCAGTGGTACCTAATACTTCCCCATCTACCGGAGGCATTGGAAACTACTTTGGCCTAATTTAGCTCGGAGGTCTCCTAGAGACATGAGGTTCCTTTACGTGCCGTAAATCTACGACATGGGACCCACGGCTTAAAGTCCCTCCCGGAGGACTTGTTCCCTGAATTTTTCCGCCCTTAAAAACTCCACGACCTCCGCCGAGTTTTTGAACCCGCATACCTTGAGTCATGAGGTAAGAACGTTACCCCTACTCTACGGAGGCCGCTTAAGGGACATAAGTAAATATGGAATAAACAGAGGAACACACTTTACCTATGAAAATATATATTTTATGAGTTGGAATGTAAGTTACATTATCGTAAACTGAAAACAGCAAGATTGTCATAACACTTTAAAATAAGTATATATAGCTAAAGGTGCTAGCAGTAACACTACCTTGTTATGAGAAATTCCTGACGGAACTGAATGGGAAACATTTGACACTAAGGAAGTATCAATATAAAATACATTTGTATATGTTTGTTAAAAGTTCTGCCACAAAATAAAATTATAACTGAATCATGGTCTATAATTTCAGAACAAAATACCCATACTCAAAAAATTACATTATAGCACTAATGCATTCTTAACATGTATGCCATATTACATTACTTCTTCCTCGGTACATTCTTACAAGCAGTCTGTTGGACCAGATAATTATATATAACATACAACACAAAAACAAATATGAGATTCAGTGTTACTTTTTTTAACAAAGTATAAAAGTACAAACAATTTCACTGATCCTCTGAACAAACGTATGCATAAAGTAGCTAAGAACTTTTGTACATGGAAATATGGACGGATGTAGCAGCAGATTTAAATACTTTTAATGCACTATAAAGTCACTTTCATTTAAAAATTAGCTTTGACCTAATTACAGTTTGTCTCACTTGATCCCCCAAATGAATGCATTCGAATTATCTTCCATATACACATGCACTTCTGTGAACTATTTGCCCCATTTGCAGAAGTTATATATCACTTAAGATTTCTGTAAACTAAATAGTTTAGGTATTTTCAAAGTATTAATCCATTACTATGGAGCAGCCACTATTAGGACTTGGGAATCCCCTCATTTACAGCATAAGAATATAAGATATAGGCCTAAATCATCCAAATTCAAACATGGGAACTGTATCAATAAGGATCAGTTACTGTCAGCATAATGGGCGAAGTAACAACAGGGGGCTGTGGTATCCGTGTATGTTGCACATACTGTCATATAATAATGTTTATTATGAGTGGAATGTATATCCACCAACCATATACATTACTTTCTAGAAACTAGAATTATGAAATCTGACAAAATTTCAGCTCTCATCTCAAAAGAAATCTGCATTTAACATATTGAGGACTGGCAATTTAAATATTTAAATCACCCTGGGGACCAGAATCTTGAAAACCTAGTACCCTAACTTCTGCACTGTTCACTTTAAAAATTAATACTAGGTGGTTCAAATATGACTGGGACTGATTTTTTTGTAAACAAGCCACACTGCGCAGCAGCTGTGCGACCTTGAGAGATTGTAGCCACAACCTCCACTCTCCCTCCTGTTAGGGTTAGAACCTGTTCAGTGCTGTCTGGGAGTTGCTAGAGGGATGAGCATACAGAAGGTACCACGGAGCGTGGAACAACGCATTGTGATCAAATTCCTCNGCCAGTTGTCTCCTACAGCAGTTTGAAGGTGAAGGTGATGCATTTTTGAAGTCTATAGTGACCACCGATGAAATGTGGGTGCACTACTTCATTCCTGAGTCCCAGCAGTCATCACGCGAGTGGCAGCATACCAGTTCTCCCAAACCCAAGAGAGCACGGAGGAGCCGTTCGGCAGGAAAAGTGATGGCAATGCTCTCCTGGGACTGGCAGGGGGTTATCCATGTAGACTTTCTGACAGATGCCACAACAGTCAATGCAGCTTATTACTCAGACCTCCTGGCAACAGACGTGAAGGAAAAGATCCGATCCAAGCAGGTAGCCTTCCTTCAAGACAATGCATGCCCCCATATGGCCAAAACAACAATGGAAACCCTTCAGAAATTGAAATGGCACCTTCTGACACATTCGCCGTACAGTACCAATTTGGCCCCAAGTGATTTCTACCTGTTCGGAAGGCTCAAATCAGACTTGCAAGGCATGTGGTTTGTGGAAAACGACGCCGTCATCCAGACTGTTCGGGAGTGAATAGGCCGCCAACCACGTATTTTTTTGGGGGGGGGGACATCAGGATGCTTCCAGAAAGTTGGAAAAAATGTGTTGACTCTGGAGGGGAGTACGTTGAAGACTGACATGTGCAAGTAATTGTTTGGCAATTATGTTTTTTTTTAAATCAGTCCCGGTCATATTTGAACCACCTTGTATAAAATCTCCTGAGAACACTTACCAATGCTCCTAGAAGTGCTTGAGAGTGTAATATTTCTGGAAACATTCCCTTTGTGAAGTGGCATTACACAGAACTTGCAAATGTAGGCATACTCCTTTTTCTGTGAACTGTGCAAACACAGCATTGCCTAGAAGGATGCTTCCCCTTGGAATGTTCACTCTTCACAATTTTCACAAGGGTATGTTTCTGCATATCACCCGAGTGTCACCCAGGGGGGTCCACATGAGGCCTGCGTGGGGTGGGAGTTGATGGGCCTGGTCGCACTAAGTCTGTGTCTGACTCTTGTTCTGCCGCCACCATCTGGTCTGTAGCCCAAGCCTTTGCCACATTTATCAGAAATGCTTTGTATTTCAATTTCAAATCAGGGTTTAGATTTTTGTAAACCAAAAATGAATTGAAAATGGCACAATTTATAAGCCACAAGGCAACTTTCTTTGTCCATCTAGGAAGAGAATAATAGGCCAAGTATTGATCAGCTCTATCAACTCCATGAACATATTATACTCAGAAATACAAATAGGCTTCTTTAGTTGTCCATGTCTCCCTTGAACATCAACCATGCTCGAATTGTGAATTGTGGAAATCATATTCACAACACAAATATCCCTCCAGGACTGAAGAAGAATATTCATCTTCCTCCTGAATGTGGTTTCACCACGTTTCAGAGATTTACATTCCTCTGTTCACCCTAACTGTTCCACAAACACGTACTTTTCTCAAAAGAAGGTATTCTGTAGTTACCACACTGTTATAATAATTGTCTTGATAGACATGGTAATTTTGATCAAGATAGGGTTCCAAAACAGAAACAATAGTTTCTTGTAATTTTTTGCCTTCAACAGAATTAATTTCTAAATTTCCAATATAGCCTGAAGTGCTTTCACTAACTACACGAACAAGTAGGCCATACTTTGTAAGTTTCCCAGGATTATATGTTCACATATGAAGCCTTCCCCTCCAAGGAATCACAGATTCGTGCAATGACAGTTGTTGGTTTGGCTTCTAAACTGTCTGAAATTTCTGAATGAAAAAGTTTAATAAGGGCTGAATTTTGAAAAGCCTGCTTGTTAAATGTGGTTGCAGTTCGTTATTATTGAAATGCAAACCCTACCAAATTTGTTCAAATCTCTTATGGCTCATTAGTTTGCTGAAAATGGATCTGTTGACCAATACTCTTTTAGATTATCCCTCTTTGTATGCGCCATTAGAATGATTACTGCAAAAAAAAAATTTGATTTCTGCTGAAGTGACATCCACCCACTTCAACACCTTATAAGTTTTGTCATACTGTTCACGGTGTTGGAGATAGTATCTGTTAGTTTCCTGACATAACATGTCAAAGAAACTATCTCCAAAAAACAGTTCTGCTACTTCAGACACTTGCGTTGGGTCCGATGGAATTTGTTTCACCCCTGGATTTCAAGTAAACTGCCCCAAAGTAGGCGTTTTGCCTACTTTTCCCCATGTGGCTGTCCCCTCAATGTTATTACCTGCACTTTTGTCAGAGCTACTTTCACTTTTATTGTCTGTGGCCATAATTCTTTCTTGTCCCCTGTCACTGCCACTGTCTGAGTCAGTTTCACTACTCCTCTCACAAGGCACGTCAGATAGCTCATCGGAGAACAAGTGAGATATTTCTTATTCTCCGAGAGATCACTTGGTCTTCAACTGCTTCTGTCCTCGATTCATATTGCACTACTAACTTCCTGCCTGGTACATAAGAGCTTGAAGGGTCAAAGATCATTTTCCTTTTGAGTGGGGAATCAAAACAGCGAGGTCAAGTTACTGCCTACTAAGCAAACATTCCAGAGTATTATTACGCAGTAGTCATTCATCTGGGTGGCGCCAGAGCAAGGTATAGTGTGTTACAACCTAACATGTCCTAAAATCATGATATCATGTGACTGGTCCTCAAAGTGTTAACATACTAATTGTATACGAATAAATTAAGATTATTCATATTTGCTCAAACTAGGTACAGATTCTACTGATGGAGTTGCATATTAACATTAAAAATACCTTTAAGGCACAATGTATGAAAAATGTTCATCTTCACATGCACCAGGTGGTTATGAAAAGAAAGGAGAAAAAAATCACCTACAGTAAAATGTCCACTATAACCACTCTGCAAAAACAAATTCTGGAGCACTTCTGAAATGCCCCAAGTGTTGTACATATCAAAGAAGTCTTAAAGTATACAGAATCATTCCAAGAAGTGAAACTGATACAACACTGGATGCTGCCCCATTACATCTGTTGTCAAAGTAGCAGAAACACCAAGTTGTCTCATCGTAATAATCCCTAAAAAATAAAGAGCAAAATGTTTATTACATAACATTCAGGTTAAGATAAATGTTACATAAGAAATCATGACAGTAAGGTAAAAGAAGAGGCCACGCCATAGCTCAAGCGGTTAGTCGCTGGCTTCCCACCGTGGCAACCCGGGTCTGGTCAAGTGGGATTTGTGGTGGACAAAGTGGCGCTGGGGTAGGTTTCCTCCGAGTACTTCGGTTTCCCCTGCCAATCTTCATTCCACCAAATTCTCCATCATCATAATCACCTGGGGAAGATACTGTAGCCGTCCACCGATGTACATTTGCCACGACTGTCACTCAAGCTTGAGTTCTTTATCTCAGGGATACAGGTGCTTCGGATATGGGAGTGGAACACACTTCGGGGTTAATAAGTCAGGGATCTCCAGAACACACCGTGTATTGAAGTCCTAATTTAAAATTTCACACATGGAATTAAAATTTATTTTATTCCTCCAAAACTGCCGCTCCGTCACACTTAACCTTTGTATGCCAATTTGCCCCGAGCTCACTGACCATACACTCCACTCCCCAGCTACCCCCCTGTAACTCCCTTTTCAACTGTCCACCTCCGCTCCCTGTAAACAACTGCCCTCTCTTTACAAGTCCTCCAGTTGGCCTAAAAAAACAAGAAAATAAAAAGAGAAAGCCAAGGGTCGAGCCTGGCATCTGTATTTTTCAAGATGCCCATAAACTTCTTTAGGTCTTCAAGGCCACGAGGAGGGAACCCAAGACCCCTCCTGGCTGGTCTCGCACAAGGTCAGTTCATGGGTTTATGATACTAGGAGCAAACAAGCGATGTTAGGGACAATAGCTGAATTACAACTAGACGGTCCCACGATGGTATCTCGCTGGAGGAACGTCTCTCATGGCGTTAAACAATGCATAAGTTGTTCATTCCCTTAAATAATTTTGGCGAGGGACGTACAGTTACAGTACAATAGGCCCATCAGTGGCTGCCATGCCGAGTGGACCCAACTGGACTCAACCCCCCCCCCCCCACT
>NW_019723906.1:26634-39038 GCF_002891405.2 Cryptotermes secundus
AAAAAAAAAGTAAAAGATCTTACAGCATAAGCAGGCATTCTTAGGTTTTCATTTCAAATAATTCAGTAATTTAAAAGTTCTATTTTTCTTATGAGAGCTCTCATCTATGGGCACAAAGTAACAGTGAATAACTAATGAAATTTCAACTCATTTGACAGAATCATAAGAATTTGGCATTCTAAATTTTGGTTTTATTATAACAAACATTTGTACAAAAAATAATACCATCTTTGGGGTTATTATGCCATGCAGTTTACAACTACACAGTGTTACAGCTCAGAAGACCATACTCTATAGCTACCACTGTGAAAACCTCAAATCCAAAAATTTTTCTAATATCATTCCATGCACAATGCCTGTCCCTTCTCTAGTTATATGCAGCGTGATGTAAACCTGACAGACTTCAGCTACATGACAGGGTAACAGACAGGAGACTGGACAATGCTTTTGATGGTGCACACTTAACAGGTATTGTCATACTAGTAATTTTCTGGAAATCTTATTAATTGTATGAAAACACTGTAAAGACATGTCATGTTTATTTTTATACATCCCTGTAACTTTTATTCAAGTGAATGTTTGCCAAAATCTTCTGAAACAGACATTAAATAAAAAACAAAGAAGAAACCAAAGGAACAGATTTAAAATTTTGTGTATCTGAATGGCCATCTATGTGCTCAGAGGGCCTGGGTTCGATTCCCGGCACTACCAGATTTTCTAAGTAGTAGTGAGTCTGGAACGAGGTCCACTCAGCCTCGCGAAAAGTAGTGACTCTGGTCCAGAAAACTGAGATTAATGGCCATGGGAATCTGTTGCACTGACCATGCGACACCCACTATCCGCAAAAGTTGGCACTAATTTTGCTGACAAGTGGCAGCCACTTGATCAGTATAGTTCACTTGTGGACTAATAGCCATGGAGTTTAGCTTTTGTATCTGAATAAAGAGATTCTTTAAATAGGATAGCTAAACTGCATTGACCAAACAGTTATGGAGAGCTGATGAGACTGATGAAAGCATACCTTCTGATATCCAGCTCTTTAATGGAGTTATTGACATAATGAGCAAGACGAACATCTTTAGCAGCAGGTCTGCAGCCTTCATAATGATCAGCGGGGATGTCAGTACGTACACTCCTCAATGAACTTAAACATTCACGGGTTATTACGGTCTCCGCTAGAGGACACATACAATGACACCATGTACAAGGCATTAGTTAAAAATTCAGGATCAGACATAAAGATGTAATAAAAACTATAAAATTTCTATATTAAAATACAGGACAGAGTCATAAGTGTTATAAAAAGCATCAGAGCAACCTGTACTAAGCCTGTAGAAATATAATTTCCTGAATTCCACACAGCAGTGTCTTCCTGGAGAAGCTGAGGTTGATCAGATGGCCATTTTAATAATTATCTCTGAAGAGTAAAAATTATAAAGCTCTTCATTGTGAAGTTTTCTGCATCCCTCATTTGTAACAGTCATGAATGTAAAGACTGAAAATTTCCAGCCACAAAAACTAAACAAAAATACATGAAAATCTGAGAAGACTGTACAGATATAAGTTTAAAATGTGCTACTGAAATCAGTTTGCTTGCACTTTAAAAATTTCTGTACAATATTTCTTAATACAGAGAACATTCAAGTCCTAAGTGTATGTGGATGAAGAAGTACTTAAGTACACCAAGAACTGCTAGCACCTGTAAACTGAATTTATCTCTATTTATTACCTTCTATTTTCAATAACTACTGTAAACCCTAAATATGTAATCATACAAACTTGACAAAATGGATTTAAAAACAAAGCCAAATTATAGACGCAGATTATTTTCCTAGTAAACAACCCATGACTACTTAAGGAAAAATTTAACTGCATACATAGAAATGGAGCTGTTCAATTAGGTCATGTGCAGTTCACATTAGTTTTACTTATAAAGGTGAAGACAGGATTTTGCAAAACTAATATAAAATTGATATATCTTTACACTATGGTGGTTTAATGCATTAGTTTCGATAAGACAGTCTGGGTATGTTCTCACACAAGTAAATAAAACAACTGCAGTGTCAGGTACATGTGTTTACATTTGTTATAGTAACTACATAAATAACTTCATGGAACTGGGCCCCTCTTGAGAAGCCACCAGTTCTGCACCTATTCAAGAACTTCCCAGCATTTAGGGAACCCAAAAGTTCATCACCGTGTTCACAAGAGCTGTCCACTGATACCGCTCCTGGACCAGATCAATCCAGTTCATACCACCACATCCTATCTCTCTAAGATCCATTTTAATATTACCCACCCACCCACATCTTGGTCTTCCTAGGGGTCTCTTTCCTTCTGGCTTTCCCACCAATATCCTATATACAGTCCACAAAGCCCTGTTCATGATACATGCACTGCCCATCACATTCTCATTCTGATTATAATTGGCAAAGAGTACAAGTTATGAAGCTCCTCCTCATGCAGTTTTCTCCAAACTCCTGTCACTTCATCTCTTCAGTCCAAACATTCTCCTCAGCATGTTGTTCCCTTAAGGTCTGGGACCAAGCTCCACACCCATACAGAGCCACAGGCAAAATTATAGCTTTGATTATTCTAATTTTTGTTTCTAGACAGCAGACAAGAAGACAAGTTTCTGAACCGAATGGTAGCAAGCATTTCCTGAATTCAGTCTCCTCCTAATTTATTCCTGAATCAAATTTTTGTTTGTTACTGTCGTTCCAAAATATCTGAACTGTGCCACATTGTCAAAACATCTGTTAGCTACCTTTCTGTCACAAGTTTGCCCTGCATTCTGGTGACATGACAGCAGTATATACTTAGTTTCGTTTGTGTTTTTCTTTATTGTACCTATGTTATCACCCAGTAGATTCACATCATCAACACAGACCAACAGCTGATGTCCCCCAGATAATTTCAGTCCCACCTGGTTTTCCTGGACCTTCCTAATGGCATATTCTACAGAAAACTTGAAAGCCAGTGGTGATAAAGCATCTCCTTGTTTCTAACCAATCTGGATAGGAAAATTATCAGATAAATGTTTACCTATATGGACTTTATTATATGTCTCATTTAAACACATTTTACTGAACCTAACCAGTATCATGGGTACCCCCAAACACTGTAAGAATATTGTACAATACTTCCCTCCTAACAGAATCATAGGCTTCCTTGAAGTTTATGTACAGCTAATGTACTGTATCATTGTACTCCAATTTTTGCTTCAGTATCCGACAAACGCAAAAAATCTGATCAGTAGTAGATGTTATGTTGAAACCCATACTGATAAACTCCAGTAATTTCTTCTACATATGGACTTAACCTTGAGAGAAGTTTATTGGATAAAATTTTGTATGAAGTTGATAGCAGTGATATCTCACTACTACTCAGTTTTATTGCCCTTCTCGTGAACCGATATAATGACAGACTCCTTCCATTGATCAGGCAATTCTTCCTTATTCCAAATACTGAGTTTATGGATTTCAGACTATAATGTTTCACCTCCTGCTTGAATAAGTTCTGCCAGAATTTGATCACTACCTGGTGATTTACACCTTTCCAACTTTGCATAGCAATTTCAACCTCAAAAGGACTATGATCAGGTACTAACAGCTTAAGCTGTATGTATTTCTATCTGCCTAACATTACTGACCTTTTGTATGTACAACTGTCATGAGAGAACCTGCCCTATAAAAACTTTTTACATTCCATGTACCAAATTTTATGTCCCTTTTCTTTTTAGCTTTGGTCATTTATCCAAATAATCTACCCTGTTCCAAGGACCTTTGTGACATCTCACAAGCTTATTTATTATGGTAGGTGCTAGCCCAACCCCCAAGCTGAATGACCACCCCTTGTTGGCTGTCCATGACTGCTTATTTAATATATTTCCAGTTATCCACCATATCTGGGGGTGATCTCCATCCGCAACCTCAGGACACACTATGCTGTGGTGACAAGGGACACACCTAGCATGGCTAGTAAATACATATGATACTCAAATTCACCTGCAGATATTCATCATCACTATTTAACATGTTTCCAAAAATGACTACCAATATCACTTTATTTGTACATCTAAAAAGTATGCACATCACACTTCCAATTATAGTAATTCTCAAAACGATAAGTTCTCAATCCAGTGTGATCTACATCACTGCTCTGAGAATCAGAAAGAATTTCCTTTCCATAATGTGGCATTAAACTCCTTCTGAACATTTACAGCATCAAGAATCCCACATACCTAATATTTAAGTGAGTCAGTTCCATTTTAAAGATGGTACCACTATGTTTTCAGACAGTTATAACAGCAAAACTCCCATCTTTAATGTGTGGCTGTGAAATGTGCAAGACAATAACACGAACATTCAAACTCATGATAATAACCAAGTACGCTAGGCATTTATATAAAATAAAGGAGACTGAAGCACTGAATATAAATTACACGTATTACCTCCCTTCCTTTCAATGATCTTGACACATTTATCATCGTCTTCTGGGCAGACCTCACCCCAGTACCAAAGCCAATTAAAAGGAGTTCCACACCCGGGATGGGTGGATACACATCGGTAGCAATAGAGACTCAACGGAGACCAACCGGATGCTGGAATTAAATTTGCACATACGACATTCGAATAAAGAATACAAATATTTGTCTGCTTACAATAGGTTATGTTAGATGCCACACCCGACTTAACGCAATTATTCTAAATCTCAAAGGAAGTTACCTTGGGTAATCAACACTCCTAAAAATGTTACAAAAATATGTATTTTTATCATTTCTGCATAAATGTTAAGTAATTACATATGCAGTTTCTACTTTGTTGCAACAACAAAAACATCCACCACTGTTAACTCTTTCCTCACAATTTAATAACTCGTGTTCCACGGACGCTGCGCACGAATACTCAAACTACTCTTGTGTTTAAATTGTCAGCGTTTAACGAAACTCATGTTTCAGCTTCTGATCCTTGGTAACGATCACCAAACACCTTCACATACTCGTATTCTGTTGGTCATGAACAATGAACAATGAAGGTCATGAACGGTGATGACTAGTTCGAGATCGAAGTTCATCAAAGTAGCGAGTTGGGAATGCGAGGGAGTTATGTAGAAAGCTGTGATCGGTTGTGATTGTGGGATTTATTAGTAATATATTAAATATTATTATTATATAGGGTTATAGTATATAGCCCAATGTTTCGATATGTTTGTGGATTTCTTGTTTTCTATACGCCTTGGATATTTGGGGTAGGTGACAAATTCTTTTGGTACTACTAATTATTAATGAAGGCACATGAATTTGTGTTGAAACACACATGCAAGGGGATGATGGGATGTTACATGTGCGCTTATATTGAGGGAACAATATATATTAAGAGTAAAGGTAACTTGTGTTCTGGTATGCGACACGGTGTAATGTGGCAGAAGTGTGTCGACGTTTTAATGGAACTTGTTCATTCGTTTGATCATGAATATTGAGTCAACACGTTCCACCGAAACAGATAAATATTTGTCAGACTATACGTCATCACATAACAGAACACAGGAAATTCCCTAGTCATTGCATTGAGCCCTTAAAGAAATTTCACATGGATTGAGGATGTCAAAGAACATGATGCTTGACGTATTTTAACCTAAGCCGGATGTAGTAACTGACGACTGAAAAATTAGCATTTTTAGGAGTTTAGTAATTTGTAAGGTAAGGTAAAGTTGCCCCAGTACTTAACTAATTAAGCACTACGCCATGAAGGTGTAGGGGTGAGTGGATGTATAGATCCACGTTTTCTTGACCTCGGCACTAGTTGGAGGTGAGTGGTCAGGTTCACGCCCCTGCCGCTTTACCATCGGGGAAAGAGCCCCCGGTACCCATTGTGTAGAAGGTTTGGTGGACCCCAAAGCCGGTCTGAATGAGATGGAGAATTGAAAAATCCTGAACCTACCAGGACTTGAACTCTGACCCCTCAGTCGTCCAGCCAATAGCCAGCAGCTGTACTGACTGCGCTGTCCTGGCTCAGTAATTTGTAATGCCTACAGAAATAATAGGATCATCAAAACAATGTTGAGGTGGATGGTGTTGATTTTCTTTGTGTCGTGCATACATATCACTTAACAGCCATATTGGATGAGAAGAACTTTTTATTGTAATACAAAACAAAAACAAATGAATATAGATTACTATTACCAACATGAAGATTTTTACATTACTAGATTCTCAACAGATGGGACATACAAAATGTGTAGGAGGGGTGAGAAACCCCAAATTTTGGTCACAAACACTGACAAGAAAATACACTTGAAAGATGTGAATGTACATTGGAGGGTAGTATTAAAATTGATCTTAATGAATCAGGATGAGAGGTTGTGGACTGGATTAATCTGCCATAGAATATGGAACAGTGGAAGGATGTGAACACAGTAATTATCCTTCAGGTTCAGTAAGATGTTGAGAAGTCCTTGACTAGTTGAGTGATTTTGCTTTTCAAGGAATGCTTAATGGAGTGATTCAGTGAGAACCTCTCAAACTTGATGTGGGTAGCAGGAAAAGCAACTTACAGTGATTCAGACATTTTTGTGGATGGTAATAAATGCTTAAAAACTAATTTTTCATGTTGTTTTAACGTACTGTGTGTTTGCTGCTTATGCATAAAGTGAATGGGTAAGTTACAGCTGCAGGTATTTTGGTATTTTTTTTTCTCCAGTCATATAATGTGTTTGAACCAGGTATGAGAAGGTGAGAGGTGAAGGGTGCAAACGAAAGATTCTTAATTATGGGGCCTACTTTAAACATGATAACATTCTAATCTATGCAGTCATTTTAATTTGTAATAGAATTTGTATGAGTGAATGAATGAATGAATGAATGAATGAATTTTGTTTAAGGTTACCTGTCGGTGTAGACATGTAAATCATGATAACTTCATTATTGCAGTTGGTCATCATACCTTATGGGGTTCACGGTAGCGTAATTGGTTAAGACACTATGCTACAAGCATGAAGGTCACGGGTTCAAGTCCCAGTGAGGTCATTGGATTTTTTCATTTGACCTAATCCTTCCAGCCACACTATGGCCCTGGGGTCGACTCAGCCTCTAACAGAAATGAGTACCACGCATATTCTTGGGGGTAAAGGGCAGCCAGCGTGTGAGGCTGACAACCTTGCCACCATTTATGAGCCGATTGTCTAGAAAATGTGGGACCTCAACATCTCACAACCCTCTGGGCCTCCACGGCCTGTTACAGGGGTACCTTTACTTTTTACTTTACTTACATCATACTTTGAATATATACCTAATATTGGTACATTTAGGTTTCATTGGTTGAATAGTTGTAATGATTGAACTTGTGGTTTATTTTGGTCCAATATGATATGATGTGATAGTATCCTAAAAGAGACCATGAATGGCTTCAAATACTTCTCATTTCATTATTCACAATCCATGCGCCTACAGTTTACTCCAAATTGTCCACTCAAATGAAGGGTAAAAGACACAGAAGTAACAGAAACACATGGATCATCCAGAATACTTTATGGAGAATGAGAAATATATGCAGTACTCAGTTTGTTTATCTGATTTTATATGGTTAGGTAATGTATCCATCAGCACAACACAGAAAATGGTATGACATATCTCTTAGATTGAATTTTATTGTTTACCGCTACATATTTTTGTCCTCATGGGACCGTCATCAGGCAGTGTTCATAAGAAATATGACAAAATTAATTGAAACCTTAATATGGATCCATATTGTGGTGCAACGCATCCCTATTATAGAAATTGTAAAAGTTATAGAAAATTGTACCTTGTGTTTTAATGAAAATTACAATATAGAGAAATATTAAAGTATTAGAGTGTACAAGAATTTGTATTTAAAATATTAGTGGGGGTAATTAAAGGGTGTTTTATATATATTTATCATATTTATTACGAGGGTCGTACTGAAATTCATGAGCAACAATTTTTTGTAAAGTAACATGCTTTATTAGTGACAAACCAAATACACCACCTCAATCTACAGACCTTTCTTTATTTTTCCACATAGTCACCACTTCTTTGTACACATTTCTCCCAGTGTTCTGGGAGTTTGAAAATTCCCCTTCTGTAAAATTCCATTCCAGCCATCTGAAGACACACACTGCTTTCTGAATTGCCTCCCTTGTCTCAAAACATTGTCCATGCAGCTGATCCTTCACAAATCCGAAAAGATGGTAGTCTGAGGGTGCCAGATCAGGGCTATAGGAGGGGTGTGGAAGAACTTCCCACCCCATCTTTGCAGTTGCTTCCAATGTGAGGCAAGCGTTGTCATGCAGAATGATGACGTTTCGTCCCAGACATTAATGGACGACGGAGCTTGTGCAGCATCTGGACATAACGATCAGCATTGATGGTTTGCCCAGGTTCCAGGAATTCGGCCAGAATAAACCCCTCTGCATCCCAGAAGACTGTGCCCATCACCTTCGCAGGTGGTGGTACTGTCTTTGCCTTCTTTTTTGATGGAGAATGCAAATGGTGCCATTCCATACTCTGCCATTTCATTTCAGGCTCAAAATGGTGAAACCAGCTTTTGTCACCTGTCACAATATAGAGCAAAAAATTATCGCCTTCGTGTCAATATCTCTGCAGCAGTTCTGAGGTGATGGCTTTTCGCTGAACTTTGTGGTCTTCGGTCAATAACCGCAGGGCCCAACGAGCACAAACTTTCCTATAGCCCAAGCTTTCAATCATCTCCTGTACTGCACTGTGCCCTATTCAAAGTTTTCGGGCTATTGTGTCCACAGTCACATGCCTGTCATCTTGAATGATCTCATCCACTCTTTCCTTGTTGCGTTCAGTTGAGGCTGTTTGAGGACGACTGCTTCGAGGCTCATCTTCGATGCTGGTGTTCCCATCTTCAAAATATTTCACCCATCTTCGAACACTGCTCGCACCCATGCACACACTTCCATAAGCACGCTGAAGTCTCTGTTGAATTTCTGCAGCAGGGATTTCCTCTTTCACGAGAAATTCGATGACAGCATGCTGGCAAAATGACATGGTTGTCGGCTATTTTGTTAGGAGTGATACTGGTCACGTGATGCAAGCTATTGACATCACAAGACACTCAAAGTTAACACAACAGCTGGTTCCACCTACCACCATACTCTCTTTCATCTGCTGTTCCCAGGTTGCATGCAAAAGAAGTTGCTCATGACTTTCAGTATGACCTATGTATATACATTGCCTGATGATGGTCCCATGAGGACCAATACATGTAATGGTAAACAATAAAATTCAATCAATGAGATACTGATTTTAACTGTGATACCATTTTCCTTGTTGTGCTGAGGGATACATTACCTAACCTTATAGTTACGACACACAACAGGATGCACACTGTAAGAAAATATATGATTTTGTTTTCCTCCGTAATGTCCGTGTGAGGTATTTTTCACTGTGATAAATATTTAGCAAGTTATGCTCAGGAAACATGTAGAAATGCATATAGATCTTATTTCAATGCAGCCATTATAATTGTCTGATCTAAGTGAATATTGAAGTGACTACACAATTTGATTTTTTTTTTTTTTAAATTTTTTTCTNGTCCATCCAGTGGTTCTTGAGTTGTTTCATGCATACAGAAAGACAAAGAAATGTGCAAATGTATGCACATGGATAAGCTGAGTGACCATAATAGGCACTTTGTAAGGTTGTGAATATACCTAAAAAGGGTGCACAGGTAAGCTGCAAACTGTATATTTCATGCATGTATAGTAAGGAATATTCTATATTCTATAGTATACAACAGGTCTGTACCACGAACACCCAAATGAAAGAAAATTACACTCTTCATAAAACAGTAAAAACACGCCTGATTTTGTGTGCTTTGTCTTTGTACCCTCTGAAACTGTAATTCACTGTTAAAGAGCTCCTAATTTTGTATCTAGTTCCAGCCAGACATTGTGGAATATGATGGGCATCTGTCACTTAATCTTCAGCATTCCTTTGATCATGTCAAAGAACCACAGTTTTTTGACAGAGGAACAGTTGATATTCAGAGCATAAGAACAGGCGCAGTGACATTAAAGCAGAAGCCTCTTTCAGTAGAAGATAAGCAGAAGTTGAAAGTAAGTGATATGCATTTTATTATAACAGGACAATAAAATTTTCAAATTTGGCAGTTTTAGACTAAAACAAAATTGTAAAGGTATATAATGTATAAAATTCTATATTAGAATCTGTCACAACACAACGAAACAGTTATTGTTTAACAATATTTAGCTACATGTTTTGGCCAGAACTACCGAGGGTGAATGAAATAATGGAAACACTAAGAAATTGAATAAAATTTGTGTTGGCTACATTTAAAGAACTTCATTTGGCGACATTGGATGTTTTTCCATTTGTTTACACACTAATGGTCATGTTTTTATGTTAGTTAATGCATTAGTGACAGTCCACATGAAAGAATTGGAAAATGGGAGACTTATCCAATTTTGAAGGAGGACAGCGTTTAGCTGGAGCAGTTGTGACAAAAACTACCACATTATTAGGTGTATTGAGAGTGACAGTTTCTAACGTTATGTTGGCATACATGAATCTTGGGAAGACAACAACTGCAAAGAGGAGCAGTGGACAAAAATCAACACTGACAGAGATCATCGTACCTCAAGAAGGATTGTTTAAAAACATCACAGAACTATTGCAGTGCGGGTGACAGCAGAACTGAATATTCACCTTGAAGGCCCTGTTTCTACAAAAATTGTCTAATAAGAACTCCACAAATCCCACATCCATGGTAGGGCTGCAATTGTTGGACCTCTGGTTACTGAAAGTAATGCTCAGATTCATAAACGATGATGTCACGACCATAAAACCTGGACATCAGACAACTGAAAACGCATGTGTGATATGGTCAGATGAGTCTTCCTTCACTATGTTCCCTATATCAGGAATAATTTACATTTTGAGAACACCCAAAGAAGCCTACAATCTGGAATGCCTGTTTCATTTCCAAGAGTGAAACGTGCGGGAGTTTCGGTAATGATTTGTTTAGCAGTGTCGTAGTACAGTATTCTGTTGGCCCCACTATTACCCTTCATGGCCGAATTACTGCAAAGGATTACATGCAGGTTAGGTAATCAGGTGCATCCCATGATCCAGACATTATTTCTGAACAGCAATGCAGTTTTCTAAGATGACAATACCACCCTTCACACAGCTGGCACTGTTTGGTCATGATTTGAAGTGCATGAAGGTGAACTTTTAACAGTTTCCCTGGCCAGCACAATAACCAGATTTGAACATCATTTAACCACTCTGGTCAGTTTTTAAGACTAGTGTGAGGAGCAGATTCCCACCTGCATCATTTCTAAAGCAACTTGAAGCTGTTCTTTAAGAACAAAGGTATAAAATTCTGCTAGAGGCTGTTCAAAAGTAGTATGAGTCCATTCCAAGAAGGATTGCAGCTGTGTTGAAGACAAAAGTGGTCCAGCACTACAATATAGAAACATGTACAGTATCTGTAGTGTTTCTATTATTTTGTTCAACCTATATATATATACACTGAATGAATAAACAATCAGTATTATGGCTCTTGTGTTCAGTATATCAGTTGCTTAATATATGCTTCAAAGTCACGTTGTAATAAAACACTAAAAGAATAAAATCTTATTTTAATGGAGTCAAACTCAGTAAAGATTTTCTTTTATCAAATTTTATGAAAATCTCTCTGGAAGTTCTCAAAGTGTTACAAGCATATGGACAGGTGTACTGAATCAACTTAATAGGCACTCTGGAGGGGTTGTGGATGCACCTAAAACCGTTTCTGAAACTGATCGGTTTCTTGGAGAAGCAAAGTCATCTTCACTCTTGATTTCTTTCTAAGAACCCTTTTCATATTATGAATTGGTTGCAGTTTTCATTTGTTTCTTCATTATAGTTTTCTTTTGTCATGTGAAACTGATTTGTAGTCATGCAAAACACAGGGTCAGTGAAATATATCTGACTCATTTTTAACTGATGTAAATTAGTCCTTCTGCTGTGATGTTCACCTGAAGTCAACCAAGCATCCATTAATAATCTGTTTCAGAATCTGTCAAGCGTCCAACAGAATGTACTGGCAGTTTTGTTAATCCACAGCCTCGAGACATTAACTGTGTAACTTCATAAGATTGAAATTATGCAGAAATGCTAAGAAAGATAAATAACTTAATACGCAGTTTTGACAGTAGCTCGGAATACTCATATGGTCCTACTGACTGTATATGATCAAGAAACTGAAAAAACGACCAAGGCCCAACAAAGGGCTGTAGAGCCATAATAATTCAATTCAATTCAATTCAGTTCTTTATTATTTATGTGCTGAGCCAACAGCCGTAAAGCAAATTATAGACTCAGCACAGTGTATGATAGAAGTAGTTACATA
>NW_019723906.1:40302-75636 GCF_002891405.2 Cryptotermes secundus
TTAGAGAAGACTAAGTCAAGTAAGTTATGGTTGACAACAGCTACACAATACTGCGAAGAATAATCATAATAATAATAATAATAATAATAGAGGTGGAATGGAACGTGATATAACCACATTATCAGAGCATTAGAATGTCTGCATGACGTGTGTTTTCACACTGAATTCTATTACGGTTTTGTGAATATTTCATTATTCTTCCATTTGAAAGATATTTTCTGCAGGAGGCTGGTGAATGTGGCTGATTCGTCATAACTGGATACTGAATATAATAATACTGTAGCTGGCAGCAAGGGTGAGAATATGAGTCTGATAATGAATGAAAGATAGATTGATGTATTTGTGTAATGTAATTTAACCAAACTTATAGTATACTGTGCTAGAATACCACTTGTATTGACAGCATTTAACAGAGTTAAGCAAATATTTCAGATCTGGATACGTGCATGACATTTTAACAGAAGCTTGATTGTATATTAAAAAATACAAATTGAATTTCAGGCTCTTGCCGAAAAGGATGGACTATATCGGTTACGTGCATTTGTCCAGGCACTGGATGGCAGAGAAACATCATTTCTTACATTTGTGAAAGCAGTAAGTTTTGTTGGTAGACACATTTCTGTTTTATTGCCAGGTTACACTGTTTTGTCTCTGCATTTGAAGTAACAAAGTAAGGTTAAAACTGAATTATCATACTATTCTTATGTTTAAGGATCCTTATTTTGTGGTTTTTGTCATTTGTTTGTAGTGCTCATTGGCTGAATCTCACTTGTCAGACATTTTAACAGTATCACTGGACCATACAGGGTCAGTGATTGCAGTTTCCATGTCAACATCACCAGCCATATGTGAAGGACGTCATATTAGTCATGAACATTTGCAGCATTTCAATACTACTGTATTTGTCAAGCATATGGAGCAAGGACCTGTGTAAGTATTTCATACTAAAGTAACTTACCAGTTTCATTGGATGTTGTTCTCTTAAATGAGGATAAATTTAAAGTGAAGTTCATATGATTGTATAGTATGTTATAGTAAGCATTATATCTTGGGTTTCTTAAACATTGCTATGCAACAGTCTCAGACTTCGTCTCTGGTTTTTTTTATATTTACTGTAGTAAACTTACTCACCTGTTTCACATCAAGTATATTTGTAACTCTTCAGGATTTTCATGTAGTTTATTTGCCTGTAGTATACTTTTCTCATTTTCTAAAGAAAAACAAAATTAATGTCATGAAACATCAGGGTTATATCTGAAAGACTGAACATGGTCAGAATGTATAGTAATAGAAATTGTACACAGAAGTAGATTACTAAGTAGTGTAAATATTAATTTATATTTCTTATCAGGCTTACCACATAGTTCGAAACCTTTGGATGATATTCTTTTGAGAACTTTTCATTCATAAGGGAAGAAAAAGGCTGTCTCCAAGGAAGGTATACTGGCATGGGATAAAGAAATATCTTCTAGAAGTTCTGAGGCCCCTTTGGCACTTCGAGTAATTTGAAAAGTATTGAATACTGTGTACATGAATTTGAATAGTTTTCAGTAGATGTGGTTTTTGATGGCAGATTATTGTTTGAGATTCTGTATGTAACATATTGTGGCATATAGACTTGCTGCTAAGCAGTGACTCTGTAAACAGTAACTGTGTCTGGTCAGTAGCTCAGTAAACACATTCCCATTGCTAGGCAGCAGATTCTTAATAATGCAACAGCATATGAGCATGAACAGTGTTTTCTAAGTGGTCTGTGCCTGGGGGTTGTAAGGAAGGCAATTTAGACAACCAAGTTAGTTGTCACTTCAGTAATTTCTGCACAGAAGGCTGTGAAGAGAGTACTTGAGCACATTGACCTGAAGAATCTCCACTGTTACAAGCCATTTCTAGGGAATGGATGGTGAAGACACAGCAGGCTTGAAAAGGCTTAGTGGTGCTGTAGTTATTTGTGAATTGTGGAGATAAGCAATGGCACTGTAATTTAAGTGTAATTACAAGTTGTGTGTTAAAGTGGTCAACAAATGCAATATCCAGTCCAAAACCTTGTTGAGAGTCACTCATACACATGATATTGTATTGTGTTTTGAATATATTATATCTAGAAATGATAGTTTCATGAGAGAAAAATATAGGGTTTTTTAAGTTTGAGGGACCTTGGCTTGTAAAATTATTGGTTTGTTCATGTTATCTTTTCTGTTTCTAATGTTGATGCTGAAATATTCCTGTGTATCTACAGAGTCATGTGGAAAGGTGAAAAAAAACAGGGGAGAAAACTGACATGAAAGTGAAAATGGCAGTCAAAGAAAAATATTTTTTTTTTAATTATGGCTTCCCACCTGAAGATGAGGCAGCAGGTTCCTCCAAAATATTGATAAATATTTACCAGACTATACAGCTGGAATAGCATAGTCAGTGTAGCGACAGGCTGTGGGCTGGATGACCTAGGGTTCAGAGTTTGAGTCCCAGCAGGTTCAAGAATTTTCTCTACTCCATGTCATCTAGACCAGCTGTGGGCCTGCCCAGCCTCCCATCCAATGGGTACCGGGGCTCTTTCCTCGGGTGAAATGACCAGAGCATGAAGTTGACCGACTCACCACCAATTAGTGCTGAGGTCAAGAAATTGTGGATCTGTACATCTACTCCCCCATAGTCCTTGATGGTGTAATGTTTAATTAGTTAAACACAGGGGCAACTTTACATTTTTACCTTACATCTGCGCACTCCAGCAGACAGTAATCAATTTATGTTAAGACAGGATGTAATGGCTTGTGTATTGTATTTTTGGGTCTGAATATATTACAGGATTGCTAATGTATTAGGTTCTCCTTAGTACATGTTTCATATTGGAATAAATTGTTTTAATGATGTGCAGTTTTTGTTTTCTAAACATGATATGTACCTGATATGCTGGTTTCAGTCCTGACACTGCTGCTTATATTCAGAAATTGGAGAAGGAGAGGGAAGCAAGGGAGAGGGGAGAAACAAAAGATAATCGGTCGTTCTTGGCTAAATATGTAAGTTACTTGGAGAATTTTCTTCAGAGACTCCTTAATATAGCCATGTATATGATTATCTGTGTTGTTTTCTTTTTTATACAGATGGCAGTGTTTTAAGTGCTGAAAGTACATTTTCAAACTAAGGACTTAAGAGTACAATTAAAAATGATGTAAATCTTGTCTGCTAAATTCCATTGATCTTATTTATAATAACTTTTCCCAATCAGAAATGTAGGTAGAATTTCATTGCATTGGGCAAAGTTTTTATTCCACATATGTGACAGTAAAATTGGAACTTATTACCCTAATTGATCCAAACTTCTGCCTGTTAAAATTAGAAACAAGCCCTATTAATTACAATTCACAAAATAAGCTTGTTAGCTGAATGTCTGTTACAAGTGATGCATTATTCTAAACTGTGTATGTTTATTACTATAGGATTCTGATGATGGTGTATAACACACTTATATGTTGGGTTTTTGGACTTTATCCATCGTCCTGGTTTTTAAGATAACAAAAAAAACACTACGTTTCGGAAACTGGATCTGTTTCCGTCCTCAGGTGAAGGAAAACACCTATTCAGTTGGGTCCCTTAGAAAGAGCTAGCCTCAATCACTGNTTCCTAGCCTTGTATGTTGTTCAGGGGAAGCACTGGAAGGTCAGGTGCAAATATTATCAGTGTGAATTCATTACCTTCATCTTTTATGTCCAGAAATCTTAGCATGACATGTTATTGAATTCATAAACCAGTTCCTTTCATTATCTATTAAACCTCAGTATTATGGTCTGTAGCACTTTAGTAATTACTGTTCATAATTATGTAAACATGGTGAACCAAAAATTTAATTGTATTTTAAGTTTAAAACCTCTGAATTTTAAGATAAGGAAGATTTACAGAGCTGTATATCTATCTCTCAGGCTTTAGAAATATTGAATGAAAGTTTTAACCTCACTGAAGGCACTTGATCAGTTCTTTGTATATCCTGGATTTTCTTCTGCAGCCATGACCTTGACTGAAGGTGTGTTTACATTGCAAAATTGATCCATGTGTTTAAAATTTTGTATACTCGGTTCAGTCTGCATAATCTCTTCTCAGAACATGAAGAACATTATTTAAATGATAGAAATCTACTAGGTTTATTATTATTGGTAAACTTTTGTCGAGGACATGTAAAATGTGTAAATGTAAATTCAGACAAGCTCATTCCCAAATACATGCAGCAGCATTGAAAAATTATGTGTGTGTGGCCTAACTGTATCAGTGGTAAGGTTTTCCCTGTGTTTTAGCGTTAACAGGAAGATGTATCGAGGTATGGAAATATTCTTAAACTTTACGCTGTATCTGGCCACTTTACCACAGTGAAAGAACCTCTGCTATTTGTTAAATAAAAAAACTGGGTTGCCTTCAAAGCTAGTTTTGATGTACTGATGGGGAGAAAAATTCCTATCTGTCAGTCATATCATGACTGTCAAACCCATATCCAGTTACTTGGGCCTTAACTGTTTAACTGTCCTGGCCCTTGGCTTAAGTTTCATGAGATGGAATTTTCATTAATCCAGAATCTTGGATATTCTTGCATACACATCTGAAAATGTTACTAGATTTTTAATAACTGATTTATATGATTATTTTATTATTAAATATCTTCAATGATTGTATGATGAATTTGGTAGTTTTCAGCACTGTTGTATTTTTTTTAGTAAAATTTTAAAATAACAGTAACAAAATCTGAGAATCATATAACACTCTTGAGTCTTTTCTCTTGTGTGATGATAAATATAATTGAGCTTAGAGCACAGATGAAGTGAATGATCCTGAATAATGTGCTATAAAATTATCTAAACAAAAATGTTTGTTTTTACAAGTGCAGTGGCCATGGAACCCAGTGCTAGTAAGCATTACAGTGTTTTGATTTTGACAGAAATTCCTTTCCTTACAACATTTACATTTATTCTGGCAGAATTATAAATGGATTAGGCTGCATGTAAAAAGTAACTCATACTGTAGTTCAGGATCAAAAATGGATGCCAGTCAGGAAAGAAGTGTAAAACTATCTTAGCCATTTTAACCTTGAGACTTTTGAGTATGAGGGAAATTTTCCAGAGAAATGTTGTACTTTTGATGTATTCATTATGGAAAAGCACTATTTGACCACTACATTGATGAACAAATGATTGCTACACTTGAGGCTCACGTATAGCAAGACATTTGCAGCATGACAGTGGACTGTTGATTGTCTTGCCCAATAAAGTAGATGTGCTGTGAGTAACCAAGAACACAGCCATCCACTTCATACTACTTTGTGCATCAACTAGTTGAATAAAATGAAACATAAGTCACTAATAATCTTTGCTTGCTTTGCGAAATAAATTGTTTCACTTTTTTCCAGTGGTGTAGATTCATGTCCCGTTCTCTTGATTTACCACATTTGCTGGCAGTAATTATGAGTTGTGCTTTTATAATCACCATCAGTGTTGCTGAGGTTTGCACACCTAGCTAATTTAAAGTCAGATTCTCTGTTAAATAGCCGTAGAATGTGGAGAAATTACTGTATCAGCCTTTATTAAAAAGCAATGAGAACTTGATTTCTGACTGAAACAGAAACACAGGTACAGCAGATTAATTCAGTTTTGTAAGGTTGAGGAACTGTTTAATTTTGTTTCAAGAAACAAAGATGTTATGCTGGAAAGAGTAAATGACAGATATGGTAAGGAATTTTTGTTACATGTTGCTATTAGATTTAAAATAATTTATATTTTAAGGGATCAAATTATCCCAAACAGGACCAGTGAAAGAGCTTGATGCAGATGGTAAATTCCAATTTAAATTCCCAGAGCAGGGACTGTGGTAACACATTATTAAATTCATGTAGTATCGTGCTAAGTTAGTCCATTATTAACGTTCATTTCTGTTAAAATCTTAAAATTTTTGCTCTCCTTGTCATCATTCTTGTTTCCATGCAATTTCTAACACTCCATTCAGATTTTTTGTTTGAAAATGATTTAAGTGAATTTTATTATGCTTGTACTGTAGATATGGTACATTCTTCTAATTTGATTTTTTACTTGCAGTTCATAAAAATGATGCATTGACTGAAATATATATGTTTTAATCTACAAGCCAGAAGGTCGCGGGATCGAATCCCGGTCAGGTCATTGGATTTTTTCAATTTACCTATTCCTTCCAGCTGCACTACGGCCCTGGGGTCAACCCAGCCTCTAACAGAAATGAGTACCAGGAATATTCTTGGAATGTTCTTGGGGGTTAAGGCGGTCAGCGCGTAAGGCTGATAACCTTACCCCCATCTATGAGCCGATTATCTAGAAAATGTGGGAACCTCAACATCTCACAACCCTATGGGCCCCCGCGGTCTGTTACAGGGATATGTTTACTTACTTTACTTTTACTTTAATATGTGTTATTTTATTAAATGAACCCATTTGTTAGGGAAAAGAAAAAACTGGGTGATTTTTCAGAACAGAAAATGTACAGGTAATTAGTTTATTGTATGAGGAAGAAGGAAATACATAAATTGTATAGTAGAACTTAAAGGACATGAAAAACATTTGACCACAAATACCTTGCTGTTAATGAAGTGGACGTTTAAAACAATACAACTAAGGCTTAATATAAAATAAATATGCTTTTGTTTGCATAAGCAGAGTTTATTTTATTGGTAATTTATCTTGCAGAAGTGTCAGTTATTTGATACTATAAGAAATGTATGTCTCTTAGAAATTGCCAGGATTGAAAGTGGTTGTTTGTTTACTGGCATAACAGTTCTTTAAAAATATTAGTAAGCATTTTGAAATTGTTAAAAATAAATGACAGTTTGTGGCTTAATTGGCTTAATTCACATATACAATCAGAATTTTTACTACCTGTGTATACTTTGCAATAACATGTTTTTTTTTCTCCCCCCCAGTGTTGGTTTTAAACAGTGTTTTTATGTATATATCATTGAATATAATGATGGAAGGTGTAAAGAGTGTTAGATTGAATATAATAAAAGAGTTCTGAATGGGATGATTATATCATTATGTTCATGGAAATCTGCATTTATATTAATCAGATTTTCAGTTTTAAAATGTAAGTAATGATTTGTGAAAAGTGTTACCAAACCTGAGACCTGCAAACTACAGGTTACTAAACTTGACTTTACTATTTTGGGGTATCATGTCAGGGAGAAGAATTTTCTGTCTGTTGTTTGTAAGTAGCATTCTTGCAAATATTATAACATAAGAATGTAGTATGACAAAGAAATTTTTACTTTGAATCATTTTTTAAAAACTGTTTACAACTATTAGGGTTGAGTATGAGGGGTGAGCTATAAGAACTGGCCCTCGCACTACGACCTTCAGTGATCTATTGTGCTTCCCTTTTGGATTATCCCCTACACTTTGAATGAAATGTAGGACTTTATTTATGGGGACGTCATAAAAGTCACTTGTTTCCATGAAGAGTTGACCCAGGTGGCGATATCTTAGGTAAGCTATAGCCTCACAATCACATAAGATGTGTGTTGCTGATTCATCTTCTTGTAGGCACCTTTCACATGTTGGGTCGTCTGTCAGTCCCAGTTTGAAAAGGTGCCCTTTTAGGTGGCAGTGTCCAGTAAGTAATCCTACCACCCATCTTAGCTGATGTCTGTTTAATTTTAACAGTTCCCATGTTCTTTTGGCAGAGGGTCCTGATATAAATCCTTGTGCCTCTTTGAGTCCAGTCGTGGATTCCCACTGTTCTTTTGTGATTTCTGTTAGTCCAGTCCCTGATCGCTTTCTTGGCAACTCCAATTGACATGCCGCAAGCTGGTTCAGGTCCTATGAATGGTTGTTCAGATCCTGTTCTTGCCAGCTGATCTGCAGTTTCATTCCCAGCAATACCCTCATGGCCTGGCACCCATATCAGCTGCACTGTTTTATGTCTGGCCAGTTGTGTGAGGGACTGGTGGCAGTCTCAAGCCAATTTTTAAGTGATTTGGTGTGTACCAAGTGCTTTGATTGCAGCTTGACTATCTGATAGAATATAGATATTCCTATTTTTGTAGTTTGTATCTAAATTCTCAACTGTGCATGCCTTAATGGCATATACTTCTGCCTGGAATATTGTTGTATACTGACCTAGGCTGAAACTACGTTTCTGCCATTCCATCACAATAGACTCCAGTCCAGTGCCTTTATTTGTCTTGGAACCATCTGTATACCAGATTATTCCCCCCTTTCTATCGGGTGGAAACCCCTCTTTCCATTCACTTCTGTCAGGAAATCTGATTGTGAAGGGTTTATCATAGACATGTTTTGGTATCATTTTATCAGATCCCATCTGTAGTATGGGTTCCTTTTTCATGTCCTGAATCATGTATGCATGTCCAAAACCTTCAGATTTAGGTCTCCATTGATCATTGCAACGTAATCTGTAATTTCCTAACTTGGCCACTGCTTCCATTTGCAGATGCAGTGAGGGGAGTCCTGGTAGGATTTCCATTGCAGCTGTTGGAGCTGTTCTCATTGCTCCTGTAATTCCCAAGCAGGCTGTCCTTTGCAATTTGCTTAGTTCAGCCTGACTTGTTTTAAGTTTAACTCTAGGCCACCATATAGTGGCAGCATAGGTAATTATGGGTCTTACTACAGCAGTGTATATCTAATACACCACCTTTGGTTTCAGTCCCCAGGTTTTTCCAGACGTGCCTCTGCATGTCCAGAAGGCCTTATAGGCCTTGTTAATAGCCTTGTCCAGCTGTTTTTTCCATGTCAGTCCCTTGTCTAATGTTATTGACTTCATTGGATAGCCGGATCACTTGACTGAAGAGGATTGGTTTCTTAAGCCCCTTGATATTCCTCCTCCTAGTAAAAGGTATAAATCCAATCTTGTTTGGATTGATAGACAAGTTTGTTCTTTCGCACCACTGTTGAACTGTATACAGGGCTGTTTGTAAGACCTCTGATACAGTGTGCGGGAATTTCCCATAAATTAAGATTGCTGTATCATCAGCATATCCTACTGTGAAGTGGCCTGTACTGTTGAGCTCCCAAAGATCATCCACGGTCAGGCTCCACAGGAGAGGGGAAAGAACACCCCCCTGCGGACACCCTCTCACTGCAGACACTCCCAGGGTCTCTCCAGACAGTGTAGCACTTATATTCCTGCTTTCCAGCATGGCCCAGATCCATCTGCATATTGTGGGCTCAATGCCATGCCTTTCAGCAGCCTGTTTTATTGTATCAAAGGAGGTTCTGTCAGAGGCTCTCTCTACGTAAAGGAATGCTCCAAGAGCAATATCCTTGTGTTGAATAGCATTTTCTCTGCGTGTTACTACGTTATGCAATGCAGTTTCAGTAGATTTACCTATTTGGTAAGCATGTTGGTTTCGGTGCAGAGGATGAATTTTCAATGCACTGTCCCTAATATGTATGTATATCACTTTCTCCATCGTTTTCAAAAGGAAAGACAGCAGGCTGATAGGACAATAAGGTTTAGCCTCGGTATAATAACGTTTCCTGGGTTTCGGAATAAATGTCACTTTAACTTGCCTCCAGGCTGCAGGGATAAACCCATGTGCCATGCGGGCTCTAAATATGCGGCATAGGTGTGGGACTAAATGTTCCTCCCCTTGCTGCAGAAGTGCCACCACAGTACCATCTATTCCCGCAGACTTAAATGGTTTGAAGGTACCTGACGCCCATCTGATTTTTGATTGACTGATTACCTGGCCAGCCAGGTTCAAGTCTCCCCTTTTCGTTATGTATCCACATACGTCCAGGCTCTCCTGGTCCCGCTCATCACCTGAATCATCAATCAACTTTCTATCTGGGAAGTGAACTCTGCTGAACAGTTCCTTCAGAGTCTGCTCTCCAGTTTGGGTATACTAACCATCAGGCAGCTTGATATTACTGACCTTGTTGGTCGCCTGTTTTGCCATGACCCTCATGAGTATGGCACTGCCTGGTACATCATTGAACTCCTGGCAGTACCTCCTTCTTGAGGATCACTTGGCTTTCCTTATTTCTTTATTATAACAGGTGAGGGTTTCCTTGTAGGTGTCCCACAGCCATGTTCTTTTTGCTATATTAAATAGCTTTCTTGATTTAGCTCTTAGCCCACTCAGCTTGTTATTCTACCAAGGTAACTATTAGGGTTAATGTCATATATGATATCATATGTTTGGGTGAAGAATTAATAATGTATCATTAGAATACGTTTGTCTCCAAGAGGAAATATGACGTGTTGGTATAAGCAAAGACACAGTATATTTAACAATCACCATTATGTGAGTGTATTTTTATTATTGATGTGGTTTGGGGTTTTATAATTGTACTAACAATAGAGTAATGACTACAGAAAGATGTTAAATTTATGTCTGTTGTGTGATAAAAGTCTTGATATCAAGGATGTCTCCATTCTCTTTTTGCAGTGGATGTACATAGTGCCTGTGGTCATATTTGTGGTGCTGTCAGGGGCTGCTAATCCAGATGGTGGTGCAGGTACCGGTGGAGGTGGAGCTGGACGGTAGTGTCATCACATCAGCACATTGCAGCCATTATGAAGGCACAGGGTGACACTGGTTGCACCCTTTGTGTTCCTGATCTAACCTTTAGCTTTCATTATGAGGTGGTTGCAGCTTTGATTCTGGAAAGCAGATTTCTTACATAAAAAATGAAGAAAATTCAGTTTTTGTGATTGAAACAGTACTCTGCATATAGTAGAATTGTGCTCTTTGTGCAGTTATGTTTCTAAATATTAAATGATACAATAACAGACACTTATATGGGAACTCTCTGATAATAAGTAATGAAGTTTCTGCTAAATTCCGATGTTATTCTGAACTTAAAAAGCGACACATAACTTTTGAGTATGAAATCTGAAAAAGGAAAGGATAATGTACTAAATTTAGATACTAAAATGGAATAAAAGCCCACTTTTCTTATCACAACAGAGTTTGCAGTGCTTTGCTGAAGTATTTAAGTTTTTAAAGTTGTTAAGTTTGTAGATTGAAGGCTCAGAAATGTTCTGTATATCCTGCTGCATTTTGTATGGTGCTGTGCCCAGTCTTGAAGATAATTGAAAAAAAAAAACTTCTTTATTCTCCTTATTTTAGTATTTTTTAAATACTTGTGTTCAGGTTATAGATCACACTAAAAAGATTACTGTCTTCTGGGATTTGACGCTGTATAGATGGTAGGTATATTGGTGTTGATCTACCAGACTACATGGCATGGTATCCAGGTTACTAATCGTCATGGTCCTCATTATTGGAACCTAAAATCTCACATGATTATGCTCATATGTTCAAGCAGAGAATATTAAGAACACATAAATTCAAGTGACTCGTGCCTTTCTGCAGTATAATCAGACAGGAGGCATTAGAATACTCCAGTTAATTCATCTGTTTTTAATTAAAAAGTAATGTTTGAATATGTTATGTTACAGAGTTGTGTTTTATTATCTGCAGTGTTTAAATTCCGTTAGCTCATATGTGTTAGCCATTCACAACTTTGTTGATTGGTCCACAGCAACTTGGGGTTGTATCTTTATTGACCTCAAAATTTGCACTTTTTGTTACAGTTCTCAGCATAATTTGTTTATTAAGTGATGAAATTTTATGTTTCCATTTTTCAAAGAGTTCCAAATGATAGTTTTCTGTTTCACTGCTACATTATTTTAAAGGAAGAGAAATATCTTCCATAATTGTATTTACATCAAAGAGAATCCACTTTCACTGCAGCCAGCCTCCGTTAATCTTCACCAAACATATCCCATCTGCTACTGAGTTGCACTTCTAAATATTATCAATCCTAATTGTAATATTGTGTGTATGGTTTAATTTTATGAACCCTGACTTCATGCATGATAATGGTTTCTTTGTTCTCATTTGGTGGGTTTTTTTTTCCATATGGCAGTGCTGCTTTTGAACAGCTGATGGAATTACGTATACAGATACAAACACTGACACTCTGGTTCTGTTCATGTCAACTAAAATTCGGTACTTCAATTTTTTTTTTGTATTGCTTATGAAGTATAACTTAGGAAAAATGTAAAACCGGTGAGTTGCATACAGAAGGTCAGTACTAGTACTGTATGTGCATTTAAAATTTTTCTCTTCGTGGATTTACATAAATGTGAACTGATGCCGTGTACTTACTGCTAGGAAATGCCAGCCTAATAATGTTGAAAATTATATGTAGAACAAATTGCTTTAATTTGTATGAGTTGTAGTTCCATGTTTAAGGTTTTAGTTGCATGCTGGGAGCAGTTCTTTATTTTATTACTGTGCAAACAGAATTTTAAGTGTAGGAACATCATTGGTTTACTAATGTTGCAAAAGGTGCATGCTTGCATATTTGCCTTCTTAGCATGCCTAATTATGAGGTTGTGTTGCATTTTCTGGTAATGAAATATTTGGCATATTCAGAAAGCTAAGTTTGTCATCACCATCTTTTTATAAGAGTCTACCATATTTCACATTGCTCTATATATTTACATAATTTTATAATCATGCAGCTTTTCATGGTCCAGCATTTGATGGTGGTAGTATTTCTGTCGCTTCCAGAGTTTGCATATTTGTCATGTTGGAATTGTTGGTGATGGTTTAAAAATATGATATTTGAGTAAAGCCCAGTGGTATGACCTTCCTTGTATTTTGTATAGAAGTTTGTTGATACATTAAGAGGATTTAGGGCTATATGATTGAAATAAACAGAAATTTCAGGTTATGATGCATAAACAGAGAAAAAATTCATGACATCAGAATTGCATACTAGATTTATTCTTTATCTTTTAAAAAACTACAAATAATAAAAAAGTGCATAACTCTATGTCAGGTATATACAATATAAAAATTTGTGCATTAACACTCACTGGCATTTCACAGCCATCCATTCAGTGTATTGCATTTTGAGGAGACTAGACAAAACTAATAGTAGCAAAATTACTGTGACCAAAATGTTAAGGAAAGTTACTTACTTACTTATGGAGCTGAGCCCTTCTGGAGGAGCCGCCAATTCTGCAGCTACTCAAGAATTTCTCAGCATTTTATGGAACCCGAAGGCTCATTACCATGTTCACAACAGCCCTCCACTGGTCCCTATCCTGAGCCAGATCTATCCAATCCATACCATCCCATCCTATCTCTCTAAGATCCATTCTAATATTGTCCCCCCACCTATGCCTTGGTCTTCCCTGTGGTCTCTCTCCTTCTGGTTTTCCCACCAATATCCTATACACATTCGTCTCCACCATTCGTGCTACATGACCTGCCCCCCTCATCCTCCTTGACTTGATCATTCTAATTATACTTGGAGCAGAGTATAAGTTATGAAGCTCCTCATTATGCTCCAACCTCCTGTCACTTCATCTCTCTTCGGTCCAAATATTCTCCTCAACACCCTCAGTCTATCTATGTTCCTCCCTTAAAGTTTCACGCCAATGCAGAACCACAGGCAAAATTACAGTTTTGTATATTCTAATTTTTATGTTTTTGAACAGATGAGAAGACAAAAGGTTCTGGACTGAAAAATATTAATTTCATTAAGTCAGCGTAAAACACTTAATTTGTAAACAATCACATTGTAATTATTTTTACATGCTTTTTTGCATTAACTTACATAACTATTTGTCAGATATATATGATATCAAATCAAGTCACATTTAATTACCATGGTGAAATATGTATATGTATTTATAAAATTTCATATCTTACACTGAGTACTCCAAAATAAATACTTTAAAGCCATGTTTTCTAATCCTATACAGTAAATTCAGTGCCCATGCTCACTATTAGATTGGCCTACAATGAAAATGTTTGTTTTTTTTTTTTTTTTTTTTTTTTTTTTTTTTTTTTTTTTTTTTTTTTTTTTNAAACTTAGGTCACTATGTTACAAGGTTGTAATATTTATCTTAAGTATAGCGTAGTAAATAAGTCTCTGTTCTGTTGTTTGGGCAAAAATTAAGATTTCTACATTTTTCTTTTGCTTTTGTCAGATACTGGTGCTAAATTGTTAAACCTATAATTCTAGAGGTAGAGATATGAGTTCGCTATACTGGAAGTCTGTGTCATCAGGAAGTGGAAATTCCAATGTAATTATATCCGATTCATATGTGGTGAGTGCCAGGTTGGAAGATCCAATGTCACCCACTTGCCCAAGCAGACCTGATTCTTCCACAACTTCTTCCCTTGACAGTGGATTCAGGAAATCTGAAACAGTATTTATCTTCTGTTACATTTCACATATTCTCTATATTATATGCTTTCATGGATGTATTATAATTTGAACAAGATACTCATAATAGGAATACCTTAGTGGCAAAGCAAGGTATGTAAGTATTATATAATTCACTGAAAATAATAAACGATTTACTGAGTATATGTTATATCCGTACTTTTATATTTAACTGTCAAAATGTCAACTGCAATGTATGCCACAAGGTTGGAAAACCTTCATTTTTATATGCTGTTCGTTCTTGAAAGCTGAAGTTATACAGTTAACCAAGAAGTCACCAGTTATATTAGTCCATTTACATTTCAAAATGATTAGTCATTTTTGTTGTTATGATCAACATTACATGTCAAATAATGAAGATGATAGTGTGTAGGAAGTTTGGCATACTTGCTGTGAGTACAGGATACTGTATGATCCTTCTAAGTGAATACTGCTGTGGCCTAGCTACTGTTTAGAAATTACTTTTGGTCTTACAACAACAACATTTCAATATGTGATCATTAATACAAGTCACTGTACAAAGTGTTTCATGACTTCAGGAGGTTATGCCTGAGAAGATTCTAAAGAGAAGAATGTTATATGAACATGGGTATGATTTGTGACAGTTACAGAGATGACTTAGGAAAGTTAAGATTCTTTGAATACAACTAATATATTTATTGTGTCAAGAAATAGCACTTAATAGTTGTGCATGATTTTGCATGCCCTGAACTTTCACCTTCATTCACATAAATCAGGGTGGCTGAAGTCATGTGATCACAGTGGTCGTATCAGCGGTCCACCATGGTCCATCCAGTGACCAGGAAAGCTGTGTATTGAAACTGAAGATGTGCATTTTGAACATTTATTATAGCAGTGAAAGCCCAGGGTATGTAAAATCATGTACAACTCTTGTCATTTCTTGTTACAATAAAAGTGTCTCTTGTATTCATAACTTCTGAACTCTCCGTACCCATATCTCTGTAACTACTTAGAACTGTGATCATGTTTATGTAATATTCTTTACTCAAAATGACCTTAGGAATAACCTCCTGTAATTATGACATAGATTTGTGAAATCTGTATGTTACAGACTGCAGCCACATTTTGATACAGACTGTCAAATCTTATCATCAGCCTCATGCAGTTGCTTTGTTGTGCAATTTAATGTGAGATATCCATGCTATACAAAATGAAGCCCTTGAAGTGCTTGTATGTAGGTGGGTCAGAAAGTTTCTGCAGTTATTTATTTTATATGAAGATAGGAGCACAGACTCCCAAATGTGGAAGTGAAATACTGACTTTCACCAGTTAGTTGCACTGTTGTCACAGCAGAGTTTGCATGGCCACTCTGATACAATTGTGGGCTGAAGTGTACCAGGGACAGAAATCCATTTCTAGACTTTCAACATAATATGGAAATGGTGGTTTACCACAGCAAAATTTGTACGAATGGATAATTGTGTTCAATAATGGTCACACGAGTGTCACTGGTGAAGAATGATCAGGATGCCAGTCAACAACCATTACAGATGGAAAACATTGAATGAGCCCATTTCATGATTCTGGGTAATCTATGGCTAACTGTTGATGAAGTGTTACATTATCTGTCCATCAATCGTGGTTATGCTCTTGGAATCAACCAAGAGTGATTTAGGTTTCATAAAGTTTCATAAAGTCCAAAACTACTGACAGGAAAGTATAAGCTCAGTTGTTTGACAATCTGCCAAGGCATTTGAAATCAGTATCGTAATGAAGGTAATGCTTTTTTCGAAAAGCAGTGTCATGGGGATGAGATGTGTTTCCACCATTACACTCCAAAAAAGCAGGCACTAAAGCATGGAGTGCAAGCATGCAACGTTGGGGGAAAAAAGTTCAAAACTCAACCATTGATGATAAGAGTGTTGGCACATTTCTAGGATGCACAAGGGCCAGAATGAGAACAATATAAGACATGAAACTAGCAGGCATTTCAGGAATAAAAAGAGGGAATATCTGAGACACTTGATGAGCTTGCAACGAACAGTAAGAACAAGAACATTAGAGACCTGTAGAGAGGAATAAATGACTTTAAGAGGGGTTACCAACCTAGAAATAACTTAATGAAGGATGAGAATGGTGATCTGCTTGCAAATTCCCACAACATTTCGATTAGGTGGAAGAACTGTTTCTCTCAGTTATTGAATGTACATAGGGTCAGTGATTCAAGTCCCGATGAGGTCATTGGATTTCTTTCAATTAACCTAATCCTTGCAGCCACACTATGGCCCTGGGGTTGACTCAGCCTCTAACAGAAATGAGTACCAGGAATTAATTAAATAATTTTCCTGGAGAGTAAAGCGCAGCTGGCGCGTAAGGCTGACAACCTTATCACCATCTTTGAGCCGATTGTCTAGATAATGTGGAACCCTCAACGTCTCACAACCCTATGGGCCTTCATGGCCCAGTACAGGGATAGCTTTACTTTACTTACTTTTACATAGGGTCAGTGATGTTAGGCAGAAATACATGCAGCTGAGCTGTTAGTACCTGATCCTAGGCCTTTTATGGGTGAAATTGCTATTACAAAATTGGAAAGGTATAAATCGCCAGGTAGTGATCAAATTCTGACAGAACTTGTTCTCGGGTGAGAAGGGGCAGTTTTGTAACCCTACTGAGAGAGGGGCATAGCAGTAAACAATGTCCATTATAGTGAAATGCTTCACAACCAGTTGAAACCAGTTATTTGAAACAGACATTGAGGACTGTTGTCAAAAGGTACAGCCAAGTTGCATGAGAATGGTTGTCCACACACTGCTGCCCAGACCACTGAGATTCACTGCTAACTGAATTTTTAGGTGTTGGAACATCTTCCTTATAGTCATGATCTGGCTGCTTCTGTCACCTGTTTTGTTCACTCAGAGATTGTTTGAGAGGCCACAGTTTCACAAGTGGCCAAGAAGTGTGCGTGGCTTATCACTCAGTTTTTCCCCCCTGGTGCCTACAGAAGCTTGTGGGCCACTGGACGTAGTGTGCTGAACAGGAAAGGAACTATAGAGAGTAATGATGCTGTTGTACATACTCACTGTAATTGAATTATTTAATAAAAAAGTAATTGCAGATACTTTCAGACTCACCCTTATAACTCCACTTTCTCTTGCAATTCAGCTTATGTTTTTCTCAGAAATTCTATTTTAATATAGTTAAACACATTTGAAAGAAATTGTTATTCTTTACCTCTGAGTACTTGTAACCAGTATTAGCAACGCATCCTTTGTATCAGCATAATAACAGAGAAATTAAATTGTTAAGAATCCCTTGGAGCATACTTGAATGATTTTGGGAAGCTCTTGCAACAAAAGAATGCTGTTTTCTTTAGTGAGTATGACAGTGATAATGTAAAACGGAAAACAGATTTTTTAACTTTCACACAAATGAGAAAAATATTCATTACTTTTGCTATTCTCATGTAGATCCAAGCAAACTGTATTATTTTCTAGGTTGAGAAAGTAGAAATGGAAAATTTTTTGTGACTACAGGGGTAATTTAAATTCAGGCTGAATAGTAATTCTTCACTGAGAAAGAGTAGGGTGGTGAGTATTACCGTAAGATTCTTATATAGTTTAACAAGAAGATTGTTACATGAAGTTAGTACAATAAAATGTCCATTTTCATTTTTACCACATCAAGTAAGTTTCAACATCTTTCATGCATTCTCTGGGAACTGTGATGCCTAGTAGTAACAGAACAATTTTGCAGTGTGTAGGGGCGTTCACATCTTGACATTGACAAGCAGGCTCCAGCCTAATGCCACAATATCACTATATCCACTTCTGTCCCAGAACTTTTTGAAGCTGCCATGTATTGTGTATAATTTATATCCATACAATTACTATTAAGTCTGTATCTACATAAAAATTTGCTGTTCCAGATTTTGGAATAAGATATTGAATATGGAAGAGCAGTGGAATTAAAGCTGTGAAATCTTAACATAAGGAAACTTGGCACAGAAACCGGTAGTGAAAAGGAGGGGAAGAAGAAATGAGCAGTTCCTATCGTAGTGATTTCCGTTTGTTGCATGTGAATAGAATCTTCAATTAGTGTCTTCATTCAGTTATTTATTAACTTTATTTAGTAATAATGTAATCAACTTTAGAAGTCTTTAATGTTTCTTTTGTGGTTTATTTAATGACACCATTATTAGGTCAGATTAAATAGCATCAAATGGTAAGATGAATTACTGAATGGTGAATTGGAAAAGATTTTGACAGAATAAGTTGTGACCTAAGAAGTTACTATCCCAGCAGTTATCTGGAAAGACTAAGGAAAGTCTTGAGGAACATTTATGAGAATAGTCACTGATAGTCAAGATACCACCTCGGAAGTACAAATCTGAAGCATTATCCATTGATCCAAGTTGCTCAGCACATCACTGTCAAATGACTGAGAATGATTAGCTAAGTGAATTGTTAAGGGCTGGGGAGAAAGTCAAGATATATTTGAGGTTAATATCCTTGCCTTTGTTTGGAAGAACACAAAGCTCACAAAAACCTTTGGTTATGACAGGTGGTGCTCCAGTTAAGATGTGAATTAAGTGCCTCCTAAAAACATATCAGACACATTATCATTATGTCCACTGTAAGGAATACTTCTTAAAAAGTGTTAATCAAGTCCCAGCATGATAAGTGTTTTTATATCAGCTTGCTTTGGGCCATGAATTATCTCTAATGGACCCCATATACATCAGATATAGAAAGTATGACATGGTTCTAGAATCCAAATAATCTATTAGAAGTGACTGATGAAAACTGAAGAGTGCCCCAGAAATCCAGAACCATAGACAATATTTAGTGTTAACATGGTGATACAAGTTTGCAAATGTATTTACCAGTCCAAGAGAATGCTGTGAGTGTTTTGTTGGATGAGCTCACTGTGTGCAGTGACAGTTCACTCTTGAAGATAATACTGCCATGGTCCCAGACTTATGTCATGCACTATACAGCTCCCTTTATATATTACTGATAGGTCCTGTATATGACTTAAATGCTGAAGAAGGACAAGTGATGTATAGAATGTAAAATGTGCATACCTTTCTTACTTAGAGATTCCTCATTGACAGGAACAAGATATTGAACCTGCACATCCTTTTTGACTCCACTGAGAATTTCCTCAGCTGACTGCTCAAGGCTGATCCTTTGCAGAGGACTCAGTGGAAGTGTATAACTGGAAGTTCCCTGGAATAGCTGGCTGTTCTCAGCTTCAATAGAAAGCAACAGTTCGTTGTGGAGGTCTTGGCTTTCATTGTTGCTCTGTATACTGGCTGTGGCTTCTTGAACTTCATGAGTTGTTACAGTGGCTGCCAGAAACCTTTTAAAATGCTGTTTCATTTTCTGAAATTTTAAGACAAACAGATGTAAAAACGATTCAGTTCACATACTCGTATATGCACCAAATTTGCTGTTGAACTGTCCGACATGTGGGTGCTAACAGAACCAAACAAAAACAAATAATATGTAAGTGTAGAATCTGTGATATCAAACTTCCCTTGATTTCAGGGATTGTACTAAAACATCATTAATGCATGTTATGAAAGACTAAATATTTCATAGAAGTTCTGATTGCAAATAGCCAAAGAAAGGAAGTCTCTGAACAAACTTACAATACCTCATTTTTTTAACTTCCTTTATCAAAATAGAGAAGTTAGTGAATATTACAAACTTGAATCTTTATGATTTAATGAGCAAAATTTGAAGACACTTTTGTAACTCCTTTTGTTAATTTAAAATTGACAAAATAAAATGAAGCAACACATGTCATTGTAATTTTTTCAAGGTGTTAATATATTTCATTTATATCATTTTGAGATATTTTATCATTCTAAATTTTACATGTCTGTCTAATCATCTGTAACTTCTTATTAAGAAGCTGTGAAAAAATGCACGTTTTAAAGCAGGTCTGCGTTGATATTTTGTTAATAGCGAAAGTAAACTTCTGTGGGAACCTTCCACGTTCTAACACCCAGCTTCGTCGGTCTAACAGACAGCATTCAACTTCTGTTCAAGCCAAGTCAATGTGAAATTGGCCCACGCTACTACTCGTACTAGTGCAAGCACAGCAAAACAAACGGCCCTTTTCGGGGCCCGCAAACTTGTGAGCAACATATGTATATTGAGATGACTTCGCAACTATTCTGTACATGTGAGAATAATATATACAATTGTTATAGTTTTACGTGGTTGTCTCTTAGAACATTGACATCCCACACTTCAAAATTCATTTTTTTATCCCATCATCAAAGAATTTCAAAAATAAGAATAATTCAAGTATTCTTACCTCCACTGTTTGGAAATATTTATTACTCTCTGCAAGTACCCAAAGGTGACCTACTCCATTAGGTGCTTTGTTGCCTTTTTGGAAATGTGGGCTGATCGATAGGTTGTGACGGACAGAATTCTTCCATCTGTCGTCATCTGGTTTGTAAAACGGAAAGTGTTCCCTGTAATGAAATGTAATATATTTCTATCAGTTAATGTTAATAGATATCTTTGGCAAATAAAATATGAACAGTAAAATGTGATATCAGAATGAAAACAAGATTTGGCAAGGCCAGCCAATTTCCTTCCCTATGCAAAAATCATTACTTGTTAAATAATCCATGAACCACATTATGCCAAGCACAAACGATTTTACAGACACTTCTCAAAATACAACATGGACAAGTTGATTGCTGGTTAGGTCTGCCACAAAATGGTAATGATAAATTATGTAATTTATCTTCACTCTAGAGAGGTATAGCATGACAATTTCTACTTAAAGTAGTGAAGAAATCGCATATTATAATATTGTAATTTTTAAGGATGTACATAGTATATTGTTGGGGTTTAGTGTTCAAATGAGGAGGTAACTACTCGTATTATTTCACATTTTAAATGCGAGTAGCATGGTTACAAAATGATAGGCGGATTCGCATTCGGGAGTTGAGAAAATTTTCGGAAGTGTTTCGTAGATCTCGGTCCATCTAGCTGTATACCGAGTGTGTCTTCAATAAACTACACTTTGTTACTTGCATATCGCTTAAATTTTCCGCTTTCATTCCTCAGGTGATGCTACATAGTCACAATAATTGATACAGAGTGGTTAAATGACCAACTAAACAATGCGCCTATAAAAAATGGATAATTTATAATCCAGCCAGAACTCGTAAACAATATAATGAGAAAAGGGGCTGAGGCGTGAAAGAACGTGAAGCCTATTGCAGTAACTGCGGCTATTGTGCTTGGCCATGTTAAATATTATTTATGAGAAATAACTGTTCGTCCGTGTGTTTCATTTACGAACTTCTCAACGAATTTTGACAAAAATTAGGTATGCTGTAAGACGTCTGTGTAATTTATTTTTTGTCGCACAGGTTTAATACCATCTCTGTTTTGTCTACGTCACCTACTTTAAACGAATTACAGTAATTGCATTCTCCCTCCACTTTTTATTTTGGTGTGCACTGCTGAATCCACCCTAACGTCTTTTACGTGGGCCGTGCCATAACTCAGGCGGTTAGTCGCTGGCTTCCGACCGCGGCGGCCCGGGTTCGAGTCCGAGTCAGGTCATGCGGGATTTGTGGTGGGCGAAGTGGCACTGGTCAAGTTTTCTCCGAGTACTTCGGTTTCCCTTGCTCCACAATCACCTTCATCTATCATGTGGGGTTGGTACAATAGGCCAGTAGTGGCCGTAGTACCAAGTGGACTCAGTCTCACCCCGCTAATAAAATAATAATAACAATAAACTTCCTTTACGTCGTATGAGTCCATTAAGAAAAGTCTGGAACGCGGGAGACTGTCGACACATGGATGGCGCCGTGCCATCCGCGTCATGGTACCATTCACTGGGGGTGCAGCCATCCAGAATCATCCATGCGTCAAATCGTCGTGTTTTAATGTGCGTGTACGTGCCATGAGGTGAACAAATCGTTCTGTGTCCTCCAGGCTCAAAGGATAACAGGTTAGATTATGATAATATATACAATCATCTCTCCCTCCTCTGAGCTCGTGGCTGCTATCCTTCCATCCCCACCTGTCTATGAATATCACACGAAACCGGAAGAAACTGATGTGTATGAGTCCTTGCAGGGGTGACCGTATCAATGGGTGCACAATGCAGTACTAAGCACCACCAGCCACCTAGCCCCTATTTCGTGCCTACAGGAAATGCGTTACTAATTCTGTTTGCTTACAGCTTTGAATGAATTTAACGATATGCTACACTCATTACTGATAAATGTTGAAATACCAATTCAATTGAGATTAATTAATTAATGGAAATTAATATCTGAACAAGACTGGAAACGGATACTCAAACACAAATTTGGAGTATTTTCAAAGTGCGTTCTTTGCGGTTCTGTGTATGTTATTGAGTTTAATCAAAGCAAATTCTATTATTGTAAACCTGACCAACAATAAATGTTCCACACTATACAGAATAATATATTACGGTGGCCATGCCAACGGAGAGTGCAGAAGTTGCACACTTGAGGCCTTAAACAGAAATGTAGCGCAAGTTATATTTACATTAAACACGTGAAATATATACCAATATATGTTATCTTCACTGACGATATCCCCACTTTCTGTGTTGTGCCGATTATAATATAAGTAATTAAATATAATACACATAACAGGATGCAGTCTGTAAAATTCAAAGACTACTTTTTGTCGTGTTTACATAGAGATGAATATGATTCCGTGATAGTTGAGATAACTGATTCACGGAATTACAGCATTTTGGAAGCAATTTAATACATTTAGTTTAGTGTGGAAATGCTAGCGCACACTGGTATAATTTCGTGGGACGCAACCTCATCAACCGCACATTTACAACTTCTTTCGACAATCAGTTTCTGTCTATTTGTGACGAGATGTGAGGACGGTAAGCATAATAGTATTGGTCTGTTTGTCTCTTTACTCTTGGTTACTTTATAGTTGGCATTTGGGCTGTTGAATAAGCATGTAAATAAATAAAGAATTTAATTGAATTATGGTCAAATAAGTCGTAATTATGAAGAAAGCAGTCTTCTGGGATTTGGCACCGTGTATATGTGGTGTTAACCGACGTTTCGGAGGAACGTATCGCCTCCATCTTCAGGGTAGAAGAAAAAATATAAGAAATCTGCAAGCGAAGAGACCGTGAGAAACGGTAAAAGCAGACATATACACGGTGCCAAATCCCAGAAGACTGCTTTCTTCATAGTCACCGCCGTGAAAGCCTCAATCTTACAAGTCGTAATTAATTATTCTAATATTTCTTATAGGATTCCTTTCAGGTTTCCATCCTCGGAACACGTGCGGGTTGCCAGCTGATTTTAATTTACAAAAGAGGCAATGATAATAACCCCTATGTAGTAAAAAGCGTCGGGTTATGAGCCATTATTGTTACTTCGATAGAAGTTCAATGACCGTTACAAGCAAGGCATCTCTTGAACGTAAATTTCAATAGCAAAATATAGATGTTTAGAAACAGAGTTGAGACCTTCCTTACAAACTTAGAAACGACCGTAGAGTCTATCAATTTTCCCGGAGAAGAATAATAAACTTCATATACGACTTCGAATATACTATATGTGCAACTCAAATTTTCGAATTATGGACAAGGCCTGTAAACAATTCTCATGTGTCTGTTCCAGCCTCGCTCTTCCTATGCACTTACAGGTGGCAGTAAGATAGAACTCAGTAAGCCTTAACAACATGAAGTAAAGATTAATTGTCCCTGTGCTTAACGAATTAAGCACTACGTCACGAAAGCGCATAGGGAGTGGATGTATAGATCCACATTTTCTTGACCTCAGCACTAGTTGGAGGCGAGTGGTCAGCTTCACGCCCCTGCTGCTTTACCCCCGGGGAAAGTGTCCCCGGTACCCATTGGATAGGACGCTGAGTGGGCCCCAGAGCCGGTCTGGACAACGTAAAGAAGATAAAATTCTTGACCCTACCGGGACTCGAATTCCGACCCCTCGACCGTCCAGCCCGTAGCCAGTCGCTATACTGACTACGCTATCCCTGCTCCTCTTACACACGTAAAGGAAAGTTAATTATTAAGATTTCTATTTTCTGGGATACAGTCTCCTTTAGTCCGCTGAAAATCAACCGACTTTTCGGAGAACGTGTCGCCTCCATCTTCAGAGTCGAAGAATACGCCAAACAAGAAACTAGCTTGAAGCACTTAGTAAGCAGCGCTCGTACGGGGAGTGGACTTTAGGCTCCGGCATTCTTTACCTCGGAGTTAAGTGGAGGTGAGTGGTCAGCTTACGAGCCAGCTGCTTTACCCCCGGGGATGGAGCCTCCGGTACCAGTTCGATAGGAGACTGGGTGGGTCTCAGAGCCTATCTGGAGAAGAGAATATCTGTTACCCCCTGCCGGAAATCAAACCTCGGCCGTCCAGTCCGCAGCCTGAGCTATCCCTGTTCCTAAACATTTTTATAACATTACAAAATTACCTTAGGTTTTGCATCTCAGCACCATATGGACCAATCAGATTAGTGATGAAATTCTATCACATTTCTCACTTCATTTCGTTAATGCGCAGGCTGGCGTGCTGCTAGTGTGCATTCATTTCTTTGTTAGGAACATGCTACAGTGACATCGGGGCATTTTGAAGAAGCGCGAATTTCCCTAATGGCGATAACGTGAACCCTCTGATCTGTTCCTGTTTTGTGTGGAAGGCGAAGGTTGTGGGGGCCCCTGTTTCCCGCACTCCGTGCTAGGTACCAGATATTGACTGAACGCCGAGTAAAGTCAGGAGTCGCCAATGTAGGTGTTCTATCACATCGAATTATGTCAAGCTGGATCATATTGCAAATCAATATGCGAAAGAAGAGATCCATATCATTCAGAACTACTTTCCATGCTTGGTTCCTGGATCGTTTAACGTCTAAATTTTGCTGCGGTATATTATGGCTGGCTTTAGGGTTCTTTTGTTGAGAACTTGAGGTATGAATGATCGTGACGAATTTAATATAAGGAATTTGTTTAAGGAAACAAAAACTTGAGTCATTGACAGATAATGTATAAGTAATATATGCACCTATTGCACCCTCTACTGTGCATTTTTTACTAGAGGTGTGTGAAGGCACACAATACTGTGAGTTTTTCAGAAATAAAATATTATTTAACATTATTTAACATATTCAACAACCAAATTGAGCCAATGGCATGAAATCATGCCAGATGTCTTCAAAGAGGGCAGTTGGTTCGAAAATTGAAAGGGAGATGAGCACTGACGCGAGTACTGGAAGATCTTCCATAAAAAAGAAAAGGAGCTGACTATAGCAGTCACTCGTCAATAATTTGGATTATAGCCTATGTGAAATTTCGATGGTTTCGGGGCTTCAAGTGCGAAAATTAAAAGAAAATGAACGTGAATAGAAAAGAAATATATGCAATAAAAGAAGCGATAGACTTGAAAGTATTCTGACGATGGTGTATGCTGTACAGAACTATTAGGCTTATTTTGGACTCTATCCATCGTCTGGTATATATAATACAAAAACCCACAACGTTTCGGAGACTGGATCTGTCTCCGTCCTCAGATGGATGGGGCACGATAGACCTTGTCGTGAACAAAACCTCGAGGAGTGTATTCTCGTAACGTCGCTTTATTACTCTATACGCCGTAACTACAAGTCAACGTAACTATAACACAAAATGTTGAACTAGTCGTTTCACAGTCGCTCTTTCGTAATATCAACTCTCACTATACTGTAGAACAGTCGAACTCTCCGTACTGACTTCCACTGTCTTCTGTCTGGCTTCACAATCCACACACACTCGCCCTCGGCACCACGCACACACTCACTCCTCCTGGCTGCTCTTTGTCTCGGCGCACTGTACATACAATGGCTCACACCGCTCAGCCGGCCTCTTATACTGTTCCCTGTTGCCACGTAGTAACCGCGGTGTCCCTGTTACGTCACCGCTGCAATGATTGCCTAACACAATTGTTCTACTGTTACGTCACCGCTGGCACCGCGTGTTACCGCGTCGCGCGGAGTGCACGATCCTCAACAGACCTACTCAGTTGGGTCCGTTAAAAAGAGATGAAAGTGATTGAGACTATCTCTTTCTAACGGGCCCAACTGTGTAGGTTTAACCTGCCCCATCCACCTGAGGACGGAGACAGATCCGGTCTCCGAAACGTTGTGGTTGTTTGTCTTATATATACCAGACGATGTATACAGTTCAAAATAAACCTAATAGTTCTGTACAAAAGAAGCGATATTAAGACGAATAAAATATACAGCAAAACTTCTAACAAATTTTCTTACTTAGAAATGGGCAAGACTGGAAATTTTTATTTCTATTGAGGGCACATACTGGTTGCTATTGCGCACATCCCATTGCACTTTACATTTATTTATTTTATTGACACTGTATTGTTGCAAAGAAAAATTTTCAAACGTTAAAGATTACATTGCATATGCCTAAGGTCACAATTAATTCTTTCTTGTGTTCCGTTAAGTATTTCCTATGTATATTGTGAAATATTTCAAATGAAAGTTCTGATATAAGCGATATCTCTATTTCATGTCATGTACATTTTTTTTTTGTGTGTGTGTGTGCTAGGTCTCTTTTAAGAAAATGATTATACAATTGGAAATGGAAAATTTATCATGAATTGCAAATAGACGAGGATTTGAAAGTTGTCGATCGTGACCTATTTTAAGGTACCATCTCTGTTATCACCTGGAGAAATTGCACGCTCTAAGTTAGAATAGCCGGTAGCTCAGCTGACAATGAATTTGGAACCGAGAACTTTCCAGTCTTTGTTTAAAAAGGAAATGAATGGAGAAATATGCTGTTTTGGGTATTCTTTGACTATTAAAAACGAAAGCGACAGGGGGATTTTTTCTGCCATTTATATTCCGGATATTTATATTGATAAGTAAATCTAGATGTATAGGCCTATGTATTATGCACAAACGCTAGTCAAAAAGAGTCATATTACTTACGAAATCCACTTATAGATTTCTGATGCCGTAAGTTCTCCTTTCTCTTTAAGAGCTTGTTGAATAAGTTCAGTGTAGGTGAATGGTGGCTTCATGAACCCAGGGTAAGAGGGATTAGTTTCCCTTTGCTTTGCACTGGGCTGTTCGGTTTTCACGTTAACGTGGGAATCTGAAAGAAACAAGCGGACTTATTGAGACTGTGTCTTATGCCGTTCTGACGCCTGGGGTTTTTGCTTGATGACATGAACTTAAGCATACGTATAAAACAGCATGTTACACACATACAACTTTGTTCGTACATAGCATTCTAAATTCATAGATACACAAATACATAAACATTCAGATATAGGCCTCTGCATACATGCATTAGCGAATAAGACCAGCCCGGAGAAGCAGGGATGGTAATGGCTATTCAGAACTCGACAAAGGGATCAGCCATTCGCAAGGCCGCTACCTACTCACAGGACAACACAAACACAGAATAAACGCACAGAGACTTTCATGCCTGGAGTGAGATTCGAACCCACGATCCCACTGTTCCAGCAGGCGAAGACGGTTCACGCTTTAGACCGTGCGGCCACTGTGATCGCCATCTTCATAAGACGGGCCACGCAGTCCACCAGATAAAGATATATCTCACCCGTGTTTAAGATAGTTTACTAGAATGCAGGATAAAGCAGTAATATATGAATTCCAGATAAATGTTTTCGAAATGTGGTAAAGTACTTCATACTTCATCCAAATCAGATTATTCTATCATTTCACCTGCTTCACACAAACAGCGTTAAAAATTACATTATAACACTAAGTTTATAAATTTTGCTTTCTGTTTTACGTGGGCATGAGGCTTGGTTTCGCTTTCTATCTCTGAAGTACGAGCACAGGTTTGAATACAAATTTCAGAAGATATTTAAACACAGAAAGGCATAGGGACAAAAACTGAGAAAATTTCATAATGGGGAGCCGAAGAGTACAAATTATTTGCAGTTTCTCCAACCTCCTACCACTTAATCCTTCTTCGGTCAAAATATTCACCTGAGCAAACTGTTCTCAAAGATCCTCCGTGTATGTTGTTTCGAAGCTCGAGACATTTTATACTCATTGAAAACCACAGGAAAATTTATAGTTTTGTATATTCTAGTTTTTACATTGTTATACAGCATGCAAGAAGGCATAAGGATCTAATCTGAATGGTAGCAAGCTACAGAATTAACTGTAGATAATTACATGTTTAAGATATTACGTATATTGCATAACACAGGACTCGTGAACACTGTGATAAACCTTCGAACTACATAACAATTTACAATTTCTAGACTACGTGAAGAAAGAAGACCCCGCAGTATAGCATTACTTAATATAAAATACAAAATCAAAAAGTATATCTGAAGGGTAATTTCGAGATTTTCAGTACATACCTGAACACGTAGTTACTTTCCTTCTTCCGTTAGATACGTGATCTTGCTGGACTTCAGCTGCATTAAAGAGAGAACCAACTTTAAAATTTATGAGCCAAGAAAGACTTTTGTCACAATTGTTTTCAGCATTATTGATATGTTTGTATTCTCCGTCTGAATGCGTCGTTATTGGAGTAGGTTCAAGAAAAGCCTCACGTTCAGTCGTTTCCGAACTGTGTCTTATTACACAATCATCTTCAGTACTAATTTCTGATCTACTGCTTTCACTGCACGGAACACAAAACTCATTCAAAGCATCAAGATTTGGTAAAGTTACACTGCACATTTCACCAATAATTGAAGGAACTGTTTCAGCCGTATCCCATTCTCCATTAAAAACCAACACTTCTAGACCTGTTGGGAAGCTGTTGCTTTCTGTGTCTGAACCATTACGTTCAACTCTTCGTCTCTTCGAACACATATTTTGATTTTCGTTATCCATTGTAATCAGGAGTTCACTGGAGAGTTTTCTCTTCTCTGTATCTGTATTACTACACTTTAACAAATCCATATCAGATGTTCTTCAAGAAAATCACGCTGAATCTCTCAACTAGCACCTTCGCATTTGAAGAACCCGGACGACACTAACCAACAATACTGCCTGTGTGACGTTTAAGTACAGTTGGATTTCTGTCACCCTAGCAACCTGTACAGCAGCGAAATGAACGTCACTGCATATCACTATTGCCATCTTTACGCAGCTACTAGTCAGGAACTAATCACATTGCGCATAGATGGCAGAAGTAATGCTGTCTGGACGGTCTGGACGTCAAGGCGACCAAGGTGACCATGTAGTCCGCCAATAACTTTGCTTGTTAGATATCCGTGAATGGAACCAGCTTCCATTAGACAAAGGATCTTCCCCTTCTGAGAAGCAGGACTTTATACGCATCTGTACGGACTTTAAAGCATTTTCTATCATGACAGTGACGCCACGATAACATGACTCTTAATATAATATGTTGATTATTAATTTAACTGTTTCTCGTAAAATGTATTGGGTCAGTTATCATGTTTCATATTTCGTCCCTCATGATTGTCAAATGATCTTTATGCTCGCAATTCACGGAAGACTAACTTGGTTACCTAAGAAAAGTAGATCATATGTGTGGCGTATTATCCATGGTGTGTATGTTAGAAATAAGTACGTGTTTGGTCTGTGACTTTGATCTTGCAAATTCATCGCGTTTCAAATGTAAACTTCAGTATTAAATTCCGATTTTTCTCTTAGGTTTTGAAAAATCGTAATAAGTTTCTCCTTTTAAATTAATTAATTAATGAAACATAATTATGGACGTAGACAACGATATAGACCAAACTCTTCTGCAGCAGTTTAGTTGTCTGGGTACAACAGATAGGGATGAATTAGTAAAGCAACTACAAATGTTGGTCGGAAATAATTTGAATGAAGCTGCGGCCGCATTCTTTTTGGACATGAATAACTGGTAGGTGTATTAAATCTCATTCTGATAGTTGTCATGATTCTGTTTCATGTAGTACACATGCTTTGTTACGTGTACCTGCCAAGGCCCTGACATACAATAACCTTTAGCATGAGTTCATTCGGTATGTCATTTCATGCATCTGCAGCTGTATAAACGTGATCTTATTCTGAACTGTAGTATATGCAACTTGTTCAGCTATCTATTTTCTCATAAAATTTGCTTATGAAATTAAATTGAAAACGTTATTTATTTGAGATCATTGAATAGCGACAGAATATTTCACAAAAACTTCACAGTTTAAGAAACAATAGCTTGATAGCCACTGCTATGAAATAAGGCTTAGTTGGGCAGAGTGAGAGAGACTTGATATGTAAGGTTAAGCTCTCTAGGTGGGTACATAAATCTGATAACATTGTTATTGGTTGTACTTTAGTTGTTTATTTCATTTCAGGAATTTACAGGGTGCAGTTTGCTCTTATTTTGACTTTGAATCTCCACATAAATTGCCTTCAATGTCGTTAGTGAAAGATATCACTATTGGGGAAGGTGAAAGTATACCACCATGTACAAAGTGAGTACCTGTGTGAATACAAGTAAGGGACTTCATTGAACTCATTTCAGTTTTAAAGGTGTTTCATAAGGTCTGAGACTGCTTTGTTCATTGTATTTTTGATATGATTGGGGTAGGATATGAATGTGGGTCAGTACTACTTTTGTCATATTGTATTTGCATGGGTGTATAACCTTAAGTCAGCCCTTAAGCATTCAGACCTCTCCTGTTCTACTGTTATGTCCTCAGTGTTCCTTAGGCTCTTTAAAAGCTTTGACTGTAATTAGGGCCAAAACCCTGTATATTGAGATCCTCTTAATATCCATCAGCTCTACTCGTGGAGAGCCAAGTTTGGCGTTGATATATTGCCCTCTTCTCATAGACTGCTGACAGTGGAATATCCCAGACACCTTGTCATTCACCAGCAGAGACATCAGAGCCACCCACCACTGGCCCCAGCTCACTCTTCAATTTTCCCTCAGAAGAGAGTTTTCCCTGATCAGCCTTTTCTGCTGGTCAGGCATTTCTACTTCATAGGCATTCTACTCACCCCCCATCAAGAGACTTTGGTCTTACTGTTATGGGTCTCTCATGAAAGCCACTGAGAGCTGATGGTTGCTTCCTTTCGGCAGCGGGAGACCAACATCAGAGCCCTCTGGTGCCACCGACATCAGGATGTCTACAGCTACACACTGTTGTTCACTGACAGATACAGCTGACCCTCTCCACCACTGGTCTAATCTAGAGCTGTAACTCAGCTGCAGCAGAGGCCTCAATTCCTCTATTGGCCTCACCAATTTTCTCTAGATACTCAGGTTATTCATCCCTGTCAATCAGACCTCTCACAGACTGCCCTCAGTGGACCCTTTCCAGAGCCCCTGAGAGATTTGACTCTCTCTTCCAAACAGCAGAAGACCCAACACCTGAGCCCATGAAAGCAGGGAGAGAAACTCCCTTCCATCCTCCCTCAAGTGCTGATGGCATAGACCCTCCAGCTGCCCTGCCTGCATGTCAGGGGCAGCAGAGACCTAATCTGGTCACAGCTACATCCATAATTGAGCACCAGATGAGGCTCCAGCACCCAAGACCAGAACCCCCCACCCTACCACAGCTGCTAGACTGGCTGCTATATCTTGCAGTCAGGCAGAGTCCCAGAGGAATTTGACTGCATCTCTGTAGCAGGAGAACACTTGATTAGCACCTGAGTCTTTGAAAGCAGTCAACCCCCCCTTCCCCCAGGGTATTCACAGTTGGGACCCATTATATTACAAGATGGACAGCAAAGTCCCTTCCTGGTCCCTGTTAGACCCGTAGTTGAGCATCAGACAAGGTCTCAGCTCCCAAGACTGGGATAACCCCCACCCCCAAGCCTGCCTCATCTGCTAGCGTGTCAGTTTTTTTTATAACCAGATTACTCATTCCCATTAAAAGCCATCAGTTGGACTCCAACTGGAACAATGATGGCAGGGCCCTCTAACCATATTTGCTACATGCTTCAGGGATATCAGAACCCCCACCTCCGAAGTGGACCCCTTCCCCCCTCTGCTGCCTCTTCAGTGCTTTTCAGTTATTCTTTCGGATGGTTGGATTATCCATTCACATCAAATGATCTCTGTCAGTCTTCTCGTCAATGGACCAGTCCCTGAGAGGTCTGGCCATTCCCATAGCAGCAGAAGACCCAGCAAATGACCCCTCTAATGTAGGAATACCTGACCAAACAACTAGGCCCTCCAATCTTCGAAGAGAAAGCCTCACCCTCAGTGGATCCTCATTAGAGTCCCTGAGAGCTTTTGTCTGCTGCTTAGTGTATGTATATCTGTGTGTGTATTTGCATGCTTGCATGTGGAGGGTTGGAAGACTAGCCTGCAGTGGGATGCCCCCTTGTATCCAAAGGACACCATTCACCACACTGCTCCCTCAGTGGTCATACAGGCTTCAGTACATTAGCTTACATCTTACCTTAGGATGTGACCACTCATAGTCAGCGATGTCACCCCATTTGCCCACAGGTAGGGCGGCATGCTGGTTCTGGGGACTGCCATGAGGAAGTTGGTTGGGTGACTTAGTCCCCACTCTCTTCTTACATTTAGCCCAAATCGGTATTTGAATATCATTTATCATACTACTAAAGTAGGTATTGTCAAATAATGTGTGTTATGAAATGGATGCAGTAAATAACAGTGCATAATGACCACAACTTATATTCTTCACATTGTAAGAATGTGGTGTCATTAATTGTATCTGTCAATGGTTGGGTATGATGTGAGGTACATTCTGCTACTAGTGGATATGCTTTCATCCCTGCATTGCACATGTATGTATGCAGTATTTAGTGTGGTAGAGAAACACACAAACTTTATTGACGCAAGTAAGGAGGTTGGTCTAGAAGTAAACAGAGAGAACTAAGTATATGTACTATCTCATCACCAAAGTGCAGGGCAAAATCAGTACATAAAGATAGGAAACAGATGTTTTGAAAATGTGGCACAGTTCAGATACTTGGGAACGACTATAATAAATCAATTCAGGAGGAAATTAAGAGGAAATTGAACTCTGGTAATGCTTGCAACCATTCAGTTCAGAACCTTTTGTCTTCTTGTCTCCTGCCTAAAAGCATAAAAATTAGAATATACAAAACTATAATTTTGCCTGTGGTTCTGTATGGATGTGAAACTTGGTCTCTGACATTAAGGGAGGAACATAGACTGAGGGTGTTGGGGAACAGGGTGTTGAGGAGAATATTTGGACTGAAGAGAGATGAAGTGACAGGAGGTTGGAGAAAACTGTATAGTGAGGAGCTTCATAACTTGTACTCTTCTCCAAGTATAATTAGAATGATCAAGTCAAAGGGGATAAATGGGGAGAAAAGGAATGCAAGTAGGATATTGGTCAGAAAGCTGGAAGGAAGGAGACCACTGGGAAGACCAAGGCATAGGTGGGTGGACAATATTAAAATGGATCTTAGAGAAATAGGATGGGATGTTATGGATTGGATTGATCTGGCTCAGGATAGAGACCAACGGAGGGCTCTTGTGAACATGGTAATGAACCTTCAGGTTCCATAAAATGCTAGGAAATTCTTGAGTAACTGCACAATTGACAAGTTTCTGAAGAAGGGCTGAGCTCCATGAATGAATGAGTGGTAGAAGGTAGGGTTCAGTTATTACTGTCCTCACCTTCCAGAAGTACTTGCAGTGGCATTTAAATTGTTGGCCCACATTAGTTAAAAGAGAAAACATGGTACCAAAGAGATTAAAGTTCATGTTACTGGCTTCATTACTTTATCAACAATTGTAGTGCAATGAAGTTTAGATGCAAGGAATTGATTTTGTAGCACTGAATCTCCTTTTTTGCATAGCCTGAGTTACAGAACTACAGGGATTTTGTAAGTCTTGAGATGAGGAACCTGATTGAATCATTAGGGCGAAATGACTCAAGAGATAAGCAGACATTGAATAATGTAATGCCACTGATGTGCAATTAAATTGATCTCCATACAAGTTTATCAGTTTGAGAAAAAAGAAAATTGAGATGTGTAAATAGACAGATGGTCACCTTCCACAGGCCAAAATGGGCAGGATGTAGAAGAAGTCACATTCAGAAAATACTTTGAATTACTATACAATTAAACTAGTGTGTCCAAAATGGTGTTCCACAGAACACTGGAGTTCCATGAAGTGAAAGTAAGAGTTCCACAAGAAAATTTCATCTAATTTAAGAATTTGAGTATCATTATGAACTTCACTTAAAATAATTTTAAATTTTGTGCACCTTCAGATTAAAAATTCCACTTTAAAAGGAGGGGTGTATATTTGCCTCAGGGCAAAATTTTTACCAGGATGTGCAATTTGTCAGCCATTACGCTTTGCCATCATATACTTGTGCAAAATTGGATTCTCAGATTGAACGACAAGAAAAACAAAATTAATAAACAGACTATATGTAGTGGTAGATGTGAGAACTCAGCTGTCTAATTCATTCATTCATCAGTAATCTGTCAGATGACAGGTCCACAGTCTCTTCCAAAACAGTTCCTCCACTTAATGCAATCTACAGCTTTCTCCTTCAAATGAGAATATCCTCTTCTGTTCCCAAGGTCATCCAGCATCTTCTTACGTCTTCTTCCTCATCTTCTGGTCACTTCTATCCACCCTTCTATCTTTCCTTCAATAACTTCTTTTAGAAGGCAGTTACTGCGTAAGATATGACCAGTCCAATTAGCCTTCCGTTTTCTTATTTCATGTAGGATATTCCTCTACTCACTGACTCTAAATAACACTTCTTCATTTCTCACATAATCTGTCCAACTGATCTTCTCCATCCTTCTCCAACACCACATTTCGAAGCTTTCCAGGTGTTTCTGATCTACTGCCCTAAGTATCCCAGTTTCAGCCCCATACAAAGCGATGCTCCAAATGTAGCATTTCACTAGTTTCTTTCTCAAATTTAAGTCCAGTTTGCAGGTAAAAAGATTCTTCTTCTTGCTAAATGCAGATTTTGCCATGGCATTGCTAGATTTAATTACACAAGTACACCTTCCATCACCTGTTAACAAGCTACCCAAATATTTAAAACATTTCACATTCTCCAGCTGTTGTTGGTCTATCTTTATTGTGACTGGGTTTGGTTGTCTCGAAATTTTCATTATTTTGTTTTTTCCACATTCATTTCCATGCCATAGCACCTTCCAATTTTGATTAGTCCATTGATCATACCCTGT
>NW_019723906.1:76546-142864 GCF_002891405.2 Cryptotermes secundus
TTCTCGACTTTACCAACCAATTCACTAATAGTATCTAACATGCATTCTTTTATATTGTTCCACTGCACTTCAGCATTTCCGCTTTCACTTTCAATTGCACTGAGTTTCTCTTCTAGGGTCTCCTGCACGCTTTGTCTTTGAGCAGATAACTTCTCCAAATCCCATCTAGGTCTGCGCTTTTGGAATCTTATAATTTTCTTCAACCTGGTTCGGAACTTGGCAACCAGCAAGTTGTGGTCAGAGTCAATATCTGCCCTAGGCAGCGTCTTCACATCCTTCACACTGTTTCTGAATCGATGTTTCACAAGGATGTAGTCCAGCTGATGCCGCCTCCAATCCCCAGGTGCCTTCCATGTGTAAAGTCTTCTCTTTGGCTTCTTGAACCAAGTGTTGGTAACAGTCAGTCCATTTCTTTCACAAAAGTCAATAAGCATTTGACCCCTGTGATTCCGTCTTCCTAGTCCATGTGATCCAACAATATTCTGATATGATCCAACAGTGCTTTTCCAGTCTCCCAATATGATGCTGTTTGTGTCACCGCTTCCATCTTCCTGAAGAATTTCTTCAGTTGTGTTATACACTTTTTCCACTTCATCATTTTCATACTCTCATGTTGGCATGTACACTTGCATAACCGTATATCTACTTTTTCCACCTTTAACTTCAGAGCAATAATACTGTCATTACAATCAATCTTTTTAACAACACTCCTCACTACACTTTTATGCACCACTACTGCCACACCTATTTCAGCCCGTTCACCTCCAGAATAATACACTATAATCACCACTTCTTATTTCACCTTGTCCTTTCCACTGCACTTCGCTGACACCTAAAACAGACACTTCATTCTTCTGCATTTCCATTTTCAAATTCTCCAATTTGTCTGCTTGATTCAAGGTCCTCACATTCCATGTTCCAGTCTTGTAGCCATGATGTTCCTTCTGATCTTCGCACTTTTTCTTGTTGTAATGCCTGCATGATATTTCCTCTAGAAACACTCCCCCCCCCCGGAGATCCGACTGGGGGAGTAGTTTACCTCCGGATTGTTTTGTCTCCAGAGGAAACATCTCGCATACATGGTATCTCTGATTTTTGAAAGAGACTATCCAGGAAAAGTTATAATGTGGTAGTTTTTCCATTTTTTAATCGTTTCTTGCATCCTGTTGTGTGTTTAATTAATAGTAGAGTGAATTTACCGACTACACAACACGTTTTTTATTATCACTACATGTTTCAACCTCAAGGGGTCATCTTCAGGTGTATGAACACGGCTGTATAATTACACGCAGTCAAATTCACTTTTAACTCATTCGACCCTGTATCTTATCCAGATTTATGCTCGCTAATATATCGAGTTCTTTTTATAAAACACAGGTTAAAATTATTATTCTAATTTAATTGTTAAAAGTTAAAAGTTCATGAATCGAAGTTCAATTCATGTCACTGGTTACACTTTCACTTGTTTTTACAGTCTCATTTTATTTATGCTCACAACTGTGTCTAGTTCTTTTTTAACTAGTTTAGTTGTTGTTGTTGTTGTTATTATTATTATTATTATCGGTTAAAAGTTCGTGAATTAAAGTTCAACTTATGTTATTGGTTGCACTTTCACTTGTTTGTGAAGTCTCGCTGTTCTTTCGCATTCTCTGATGCTGCTGGATCTGTTATGATCGTTGTCATGATTTGTACTTAACTTAACTAGTTGTTGTATTTTTATGTGTTATTTGTGGACCATCAGTTTGCAAAGCCCATATTAATACATTTCTTTGCTATAGGTTCACCAAGACCTGGCGAGTGCAGAATATTGGTGATGAGATTTGGCCACTGGGATGTTGCTTGCAGTTTAGTGGAGGGGATCAGCTTTGTGCTGCACAGCGAATACCAGTTCGGCCTGTTGGTCCTAGCTGCACCATGGATTTGAATGTTGACATGGTCAGTCCAGAGCAGCCAGGCATCTATGAGAGCAAATGGAGAATGTCAACTCCATCAGGTTCATATTTTGGAGGTTAGTATTTTCTGCCACCTCACAGAGGTTACAATATCACTGTAGAAGGACTAGAGGTAACACCAGAGTGTTAGAAATATTATATTGTAGTGTGACGCAGTTGAATGTGTGTAATCATAATAAGTGTTTCATCCATAAGCTTTTTATAATTTAAGGGAGCACAGATACAATGAAAAAGTCACCATATTATAGATAAAGTTAAATTTACTGACAGTTACTGGCATACCAACATTTTGTGCAAACAGTATTGCATTAGAGAGTTTTTAGATATGAGTTATTTTAATCAGAATTCTGTGTGTATGTGTGTGTATTGTCGCGTATCGGGCGTATATCGCGACAAATAACTTCACGTTGTATTTGATGTAGCGAATTTTATTTCACATTCGCACTTACAATCACCCAAATTACAGATTTATGATTACTGCTATCTGCAGTATCACAAATAGTACACTCCAAATGCCACAATACAACTGACTAGTTGCTGGCTAACTTGGCGGTAGCTCTAGGACTCACTGACTGACTCAGTACAACTAACTGTGAATAGCCTTCGCTGCTCCCTAACTGCTAACTTCGCCAGCAGGCTATTTGTTTTTTCTTGACTGGATTCTAATTTCGCCAGGAAATCCTCTTTGTCTTTCCTCCTATTAGCCTCCATTTCTTCTTTGTCAGCCTTCCTATCGGCCAACACCTTCTCTTGGTAGGCGTCTAGTTTTGTCACTAGGCGTTCGAACAAGTTTTCAATATCTTGTCTTTCCATTTTGTAGCAGTAGAACACTCGATGCACAATAATTGTTTGTGGCGTGTTTAAGTTCGTAACACTTCTGACACCAAATTGTTACGTGTCTTGAGATCGAATCCCGTTGGTCACGTGTGTAAGTCCAAATCCCACTTCTGACACCAGTTGTCGCGTATCGGGCGTATATCGCGACAAATAAGTTCACGCCGTATTTTATATAGCGAATTTTATTTCACATTCGCACTTACAGTCACCCAAATTACAGATTTACGATTACTGCTATCTGCAGTATCACAAATAGTACACTCCAAATGCCACAATACAACTGACTAGTTGCTGGCTAACTCGGCGGTAGCTCTAGGACTCACTGACTGACTCAGTACAACTAACTGTGAATAGCCTTCGCTGCTCCCTATGTAGCCTCGATCGGACAATACGGCCACGTAATAGGCACCCTTGTTGCCTGGCGCTAGCGGAAGTAACCGCTGTTACTACTTGGTGACGTCACCGCTGTTGACTCGCGTTGCCTAGCGACCAGGATCCTAGGACTCGGCTAACATCGGCTCGCTTCGGCTTCGCTCGGCGCATCACGGCTGGCGGGGGGTGGGGGAGGGCTCATAGCTCAGCATGTCACAGTATAAATCATGTAAATTATTATATGCAATAATTAAGTGTTAAGAAACGTAATTAAGAACATATATATATAATCGATATGTGAAATATATGAAAGAGGGTGAACTGAAGAATGTTCTATCTAACTGAGATGAATCTACTGCAAAGCACAGAAAGGACAGAAGAATATTGATAGAGTAATTACTATATTACAATCATTGGAATGTTCTGTAAATTTGAAGTTGTACTAGTGTTGCACACTGTCCATTCTCTGAGGTGTATTTGGTATACATAACGTTTTGGGAGTTGGTTCTGTTCCTGCCTTCCAGTAATTGATTGTTATTATGCTGACAGGTATGTTATCATTCATTAAGATGGGTGGTGACAGCTGTGACTGAATTCAGGACCTGCACTAATATTCTAACCACAAAATCACCAAGGCCTTGCAGTTGGTTTCATTAATGGCATTACCCAAGTTCCAGTCTGCTAGGAGGATAAGTCCGTTGCTATTCAGTTCAGCATTCTTCTCGAGGATTTTCCAGTTTTCAATTATGAGTTCTGAGTTATAGGCCTTGAGGCAGATTAGCAGACTCTTAGGAGCCTCATTGATTGTATCATGAATCTTAGAACACATAGCAGGACTGGGGAGTCCTATTGCATCATTTGCTTTCAGCAGAGTTGCCTCCCATGGCCTGTTATTATAGAACCATTTGACATGTTTGCTGATTGGCGGAACTATAAATAAATTCTTACCCTTTTGACTGTAGTCTTGAGGATATGTCTGATGTCCTCACCTGCAGTTTTCATTGATAACAGTCTCATTTTTTTCCCCTAAGGAAGGTTGAACTTCGGTGATAGCCTGGGCCCAATTTCTGTTCTGAGTCTTGTAGGGAATCCAATTTATGTACCCTCAGCGGCAGGAGAGAATACTTGCTCTAGTTGCTGGTTGTTGCCAGTACCACCATTACACTCATTATCTTTCACCTGCCTGACACCAAAAGTTCATATATGTTGCCTGAATGAAGCCTGTTAACACTGGAGGCAATGTGTTCGAACATCTTATCTGTTGTAGGTATGCTGGCAGTACTACTACTTCCTCCCAGCAGTTCAATGGAACTGCCAGTTCACTGATGAGGTGCCCAAAAATTCCAGTTGACAGCTGTCCTTCTTGTGGCCCGTCCCCCATTGACAAATTTATTTTTTTCTATTGACTATTCAGTATCCATTTCTGTCCATCAGCTACTGGGGAAGCAGTAATGGTCACTAACCACAGATCACTATATCTATGGAAGGCAACATCCACTAGTTTTGTTTAGCTGTTGTAGGTATGCTGGCAATACTACTACTTTTCCCCAGTAGTTCAATGGAACTGCCAATTCACTGATGAGGTGCCCAAAAATTCCAGCTGACAGCTGTCCTTCTTGTGACCAGTCCCTCATTGACAAATTTAGATTTTTCTGTTGACTATTCGGTATGCATTTTTGTCCATCAGCTATTGGGGAAGCAATAATGGTCACTAACCAAAGATCTATGGAAGGCAACATCCACTAGTTTGTTAGGTATTCCAAAAGTCTGCTCATATAACTGGATTTTGACACTGTAAGCAGTGAAAATGAAACTCAGTCATTCACATGCTGGTATGTTAAAAGTCCTGTCTCTGAAGGACAACAGTAAGTGAATTAAATCTAAAGATCACAACCTGCTACACATTTTATGACTTTTGTGGAAAATATTCACCAAGGAATGGAAACAAACTCAGGACAGTTACAGAATGTTTCTAAAATGGAAAATGACATCTGTATTTTTGAATCAAGCCTTACAAAATCCCAGCTGTCTAGAACAATTGTAATCCAGTCAAATTATTGGAAGAGTAAATTGATTCCACACACTTTCATTTTTAGAACCTTGGTGGCCTTGGCTGGATAATATGCCATAATTGCATATTTTTAAGAGAGCTCTGTGAAGGTGTGAACTTTTATGTATCTCACTGAGATATGCAGATGTTCATAGAGACTGATGCTTTATTAGTATCAAGACTATATAGCATTGAGTGGTAGGATGGTAGATGAATTGGAAAGGATTTGGAAGGAAGCAGTCATGTCCTAATTGAGGTATTATGCTGGCATTTGTTTGGAGGGACTGAGGAAGACCATGATAACTCTCAGGCAGAATAGCGGCACCTCCTGAATACAAGTCTAGAACATTATTTGTAGACCAACCTGTGCAGTTTGACTTCAGACGGGAGCAGTTTTTGAAAGGTATAATGCTACAGTTTGAATGTTCTGTCAATTGAGGTATGTATAAATAATTTAGATCTCAACTACATAATTCAGATTTTTAAATTTTTTAATGAATTTTGTTTGTATGAAACAGATGTTATCTGGGTGATACTGACAGTCGCAGAAGGTGGGACAATGGCTCTTACACAACAGTTGTCACATTTAAGTGAACTTGGTGCATCTCCCCGTCTTGATGAAATGAACCTCAATCCATTTGGACCAACCAGCAGACCTTCTAGTCAGACCTTGTTTCAGGTGAGAACTGAATTTATTAGTTTTATTATTCAATTTCAGTTAAGTCTTCATAAATATTATTATAATTCTGCATTGGTTAAAGTCCTTTCAGATAAATAAGAAAAAGGAGCATGTGCAAGAGAAATATTAAAATAAGCATAACTTCAATTTTGTTCACACAGACCTTTTCACTCAAGATATTGCACTCATGGCAAAATGAAGAAAATCTTATGGCAAACTAGCATTTCCAAGCTGTTGTTAAATGGCAGTTACTTAGAATTTATTATAAAGTGGTTGGAGTAAGAAACATTAATAGTGAATACCCAGAGCAGGGGAGGTATAGAAGACTGATAGGGAAACTGTCAGGGGTTGAATTCGAGGTGAGATATTAAATGAGGAAGAGCATGGCTCATGTATTCAGCCCAAATTTGACAGTATTTTCTATTGTGAGAGAGGGGTATGTTATATTTGACGGATTGATGGACACAGATATATGTAGAGAGGGATTTTTATTCCATATTCCTCACTTTGTAAGGAAACATGAGCTTCTGTTGTAATCATGTCTGTTAAGTGGTGGTCATCTGGGATGTGACACCGTGTGGAACCTGAAGATGGTGTCAGTGTGCTTCTCAGGAACACTGGTAATCATCTTCTGGATTACATGGAGCCACGTTCCTGAAGATTGCTGTTTTAATATTCACCACCATGATAATCTCAAGTCTGATGTCATATATATCCGTCTGTCTTGTCATCACACCTTTCTACTCGTACTTCTCCATTTCCTGTCATCAATAGTATCAATGTGGTAGCCATTGAACTTGTTAGGTTTGATCTGAACACTTCTAGGTGTTTCATTTCAGTTTTCAGTTAAGTGAATATGATATCTTAGCAGGTCATGTGCTACTCTGTTTTGTAGTGAGTATGACATCTGCACATGTCATGCATGTTTCTAGCTACACTGTTGTTGATATGATGACATTTGGCAATGTAAATTTGTACGATGTGCTTGTTAGATCTTCTAGTTACATCAGAGTGTGACAGGAAGGTGCTGATTTGCTTGATAGTTGGCGTGGGTTCAAGTTTTGATAGGAAACATTATTGCAGGTCCTAGCAAAAGAGTGTGTGTGAGTAATGAGGTGTTATATGAACTGTTGCAAGAAAATTAATATATTGATATTTCTGAGAGCCAATGTAATGGTGACAGTAAATAAATGTGAAAATTTTGTCACATTATGAACTGAGTGTGAGTTCTGATGAAGAAAGTCTGAGTGACAACAGCAGCATGCAGCATGGGATATGGGTAAAATCAGGCACCGAATGACCACGTTTTTGATTTACGATTTACTGGCAAGCCTGGCATAAATGTTGATTTGGAACACCACAGTAACCCCCAGGAATATTTAGGGTTGTTTTGTACACCAGAAATTGTGGCAGTAATAGCCACAGAAACAAATCAATATGCATAAAATTATTTTGAAAACACACCTAGTCTAAAACTAAGATCAATGACCTATCACTGGAAGGANATGTTTCATTTCAATTTCCAGTTAAATGATGTCTTAGCAGGTGATGTGCTACTCTGTTTTGTAGTGAGTATGACATCTGCACATGTCATGCATGTTTCTAGCTACACTGTTGTTGATATGATGACATTTGGCAATGTAAATTTGTACGATGTGCTTGTTAGATCTTCTAGTTACATCAGAGTGTGACAGGAAGGTGCTGATTTGCTTGATAGTTGGCGTGGGTTCAAGTTTTGATAGGAAACATTATTGCAGGTCCTAGCAAAAGAGTGTGTGTGAGTAATGAGGTGTTATATGAACTGTTGCAAGAAAATTAATATATTGATATTTCTGAGAGCCAATGTAATGGTGACAGTAAATAAATGTGAAAATTTTGTCACATTATGAACTGAGTGTGAGTTCTGATGAAGAAAGTCTGAGTGACAACAGCAGCATGCAGCATGGGATATGGGTAAAATCAGGCACCGAATGACCACGTTTTTGATTTACGATTTACTGGCAAGCCTGGCATAAATGTTGATTTGGAACACCACAGTAACCCCCAGGAATATTTAGGGTTGTTTTGTACACCAGAAATTGTGGCAGTAATAGCCACAGAAACAAATCAATATGCATAAAATTATTTTGAAAACACACCTAGTCAAAAACTAAGATCAATGACCTATCACTGGAAGGAGATGAACAGAAATGAAATAATGAAGTTGCTGGCATTCTTTCTGTTACAAGGACTTCACCAGAAACCAGATAACAGGAGCTGTTTTTCCCAGAGGAAAATTCTGGAAACACCCTTACTTTTGATCCTGTTCAGTGAGAGGAGGTTTCACCTTCTACTAAAGTTTCTTCATTTTGTTGAGAACGAAAGTTACGATGAGGCCAGTTGCCATTCCAGAAGATTGTTTAAAGCCAAACCCATACTTGATCACCTAAATGCCATATTTGGGAGCGTATGTATCCCAGAGTGTGATGTGTCAGTAAATGAGTCTTTGATGATGTGGAGGGGATGTTTGTCATGGAAGGTATACATTCCTTCAAAATGTGCTAGATTTAGTATAAAATCATTTAAATTGTGTGAAGCCAAATCTGGTTATGTATGGAATTTTGGCTTAGAAGTAGTGGGTTCCTCTGCTGAATCAGGGATACCATGTAATTATGGACAGTTGGTTTTCAAACGCAGATCTGTTCCATAAGCTATGCAGCAAAGAGATCGATGCTATGGGAACCTTGCATCAAAAGAGGAAGGTTGTCCCTCCTGAAATAAAACTGAAAAAGGGAGAATGTGTTTCAGTCTACAAAGACAGACTAATGATAATGAAGTAAGGTAAAGGTAAAGTTGTCTGTGTGCCCAACTAATTAAGCACTATTCCATGAAGGCGTAGGGGAGTGGATGTATAGGTCTACATTTTCTGGACCTCAGCATTAACTGGAGGTGATTGGTCAGCTTCATGCCTCTGCCACTTTACCCCCAGGGAAAGAGCGCCAAGTACCCATTGGATAGGTGGCTCGGTGGGCCCCGGAGGCAGTCTGGATGATTTGAAAAAGAGAAAATTCTTGACCTTACTGAGACTCGAACTCCAGCCCCTTGGTTGTCCAGACCATAGCCAGTCGCTGTGCCATCATGTCTCCTATGGTAATGAAGTGGAAAGACAAAAGAGATATTTGTCTTACAAGTACCACTCATGATAACAGAATGGTTCCAACCAGGGTTCTAGGGCAAGATATGGAAAAGCCCAGTGTAGTTATTGATTATAATTCCAGGACAGGAGGTGTGGACCTCAGTGATGCTTACTTGACAAGCTGTTGCACCACAAGGAGTAGACTAAAACAATACTGTCAGAAGCACTTCTGTCACTTGATTGATATCTACTGTTTGAATTCATGTTTACTGAAAAAATAAAAATGGCAGCAGCATTTCCAGGATGGAATTTCGACTGAAACTTAAAGAAAATATAATTTCAAAATATCATATAATGGAGGCAGACCACTGAAAACCACCCCACTGACAAGGATGAATGCACCTCATCCCCCCTCAGTGCTGCTACAGTAACGGTCAACATCATGAAACAAGGTACAGTTGTGAAAACTGAAAGGTGGCCTTGTGTGCTGCACCCTTTTTCTAACATTACCATATGGCAAATGACTTCTAGAGTCATGAAAGGGCTCAGTGTTCAGCAAGAGGCTAAGAAGTGTCTGAAGGTAAGATTTTGGTTATTAGAAAGTACTCTATGGGCTGGTACTGAAAACTACACCATAACTGTAAAGACCTTCACAGTATGTGCCACTGGAGTTCCAACAGTGTTTCCATTGGTGTAATCATTTTAGTGATGATTTCATAGTCTGTACAAGATAATTATTTTGCAGTCAGTGTTTGGAAGAACAAATAGCTTTAGTTGCAAAGTTATTTCATCCACAGTATCTTGAACTTGCAGAGGAAGTGCAAATTCAGCACACACAGCAATGAGAAACATCTGTTATCAGTAAGGCAGCTGTAGCTGTAGTAAATCATAGTGAAATGTCACAATAATCAAACATGTGAGTGTGTATTTAGGCTGGAGGTAGTATTGTCATTCAGCTTCTATGATCGTACTTCATTGTTAAACACCACATGCCAGTCAGAATTGCATATAGTGAATGTGCATAAATCAGACATACCTTTATGATCACATATTGGGAATTGAAATGCATGTCACTGACGACAGTGGTGTGCTTTTTGAGAATGAAGCCAAAAGTATGGAATTTTACTAAAAAATATATATAATTTTTAATGTAACAGCTATATAAATTAAAAATAGATATATGAACTCTGATACTTGGTCTTTCAGACACATTTCATTTCATTAAACTTATAATGACACATGACTGAAATATTGAATTTTAAAAAGGGAGCAACAATTATAAAATAAAATGCTGCAGAAACAGATTTAAATGCATGAGGAGTTTTAATGCACCACTTTGGGAGAGGGGTCTCAGAATTTTGTGTGGTAATTTATCTTGAAGAAATATGCAACTTTCATTAAGGCAGTCTGTAGCAGAATGTAAAGTAACTTGGTAGCTGTGCAAAATTTGTGTAATTTGATGATGGTAACTAATAAACTGTTGTAAGTCTGCATGTGAAGTTTTTCCATCAAATTGCCTATATCATTGTTTTGTTTTATCCCATGGTATTTTAAACCAGCTCATGGACCTTATGGGGACATTTGTATCATGAAAATACAAAGTCAGTTTTGGAACACGTTTTATATGTGAAGGGAACGGAAACATCAAGCATAGTTGGCTCAGGCAGTAATGCTTCTGACTTTTATGTCGGAGATGCCTGGTTCAGATCTCGTGATTTTCATCAGCCCCTCCAGAAAAGTTGGATAGAACATGGAATGAGGCCACAACCACTTCTTTCCACATTCTTTCCAAATCTGTATGCACTATGAATTATTTCAGCTCTATACAGGGTGTATCAAAACTCAATGGCAAAACTTCAGGAATGGACTCCTCATATAGAGAGAAGAAAAAAAGTGTATGACAACATGGGTCCAGAAATGCATAATTACAGAGTTATCCGAGCATGTAATTTACGGAGTGCACGCTGACACATCTAGGCAGGCATTGTTGATGATTGTTTGTTAGGACCCTACGTTCTTCTGTACAAGCTTAATGGACAGAACTACACAGATTTCTTGCATACTACATTGCCTGATTACTTGGAAGACATTCCACTAGCATCCTGTCAACAGCTGTAATTCATGCATGATAGTGCTCCCGCGCATTTCAGTCTGCCTGTCCGCAGGCACCTTAATGCACATTATCCTGGGCACTGGATAGGTAGAGGTGGACCAATTGCTTGACCACCATGCTCTCCTGACTTAAACCCCTTGATCTTTTACCTGTGGGGAGACTTAAAGTCTGTCATGTATTCGATTGCTGTTGCTGATGTACCAACTCTCCATGCATGCAGTGTGGCAGCCTATCAGACAGCACGCACTACACCGGGCATTTTTGATCGTGTGTGGCTCTCAATGTGATGACAAGCGGAGGCCTGTATTCAGGCAGGATGAGGTCACTTTGAACATTTCCTCTGACATGTGACCAGAGTGTTCCAGCTGGCATTACAGACATATTCAGGTGCACAGTGCAACAGTGTTGGGAGTGTCGGATTGCACTCTGTAAATTACATGCTCGGATGACTCTGTAATTATGCATTTCCGGAACCCTGTTTTCATACACTTTTTTTCTTCTCTCTATATGAGGAGTCTGATCCTGAAGTTTTGCTGTTGAGTTTCGATACACCCTGTATATTTAAAGCTATAGCTCAGTCAGTATAGTGACAGGCTACAGGCTGGATGGCTGGGGTTTAATTCCCAGCAGAGGCAAGAGATTTTTATCTTCCCCACAGTGTCCAGACTGACTCTGGGAGCCCAGGAAGCCTCCCATCCTGTGGGCACCAGGGACACATTCCCTAGGGTTAAAGTAGCTGAGGTGTGAAGCTGACCATTCACCTCTACTAGTGTCAAGGTCAAGAACGTTCTGAGTTTTACCTCCAGTTCCCCTACATCTTAATGGCATGGTGCTTAATTACGTAAACGCAGGGGCAACTTGTAGTCTGCTAAATTGCTAAAAGCCTTATTAAATAGACTGTAAATAATAGTAACAAAAAAAAAGGAGCTGTGACATGTTGAACCTCAGAACTGGACATCCATTGATGGTAGCCCATTTACATGAATTGTCAGTGTACTCTGGAGAACAAGTCCATAATGAATGTAGGTTATTTTCAGACATGCACTGCTTTGAACAGCAGTGACATTACATCAGTGAATGAATTAGATTGTGATGACAGATGAAGAATGGGATACTTCCAAGTGTCTGAGGAGGTATAGGGAGGAGTTCAACTATAGTCTGTTCAGGATGTGTCTGGAGAAGGAAACATATTACTAGATGACGATCAACAACATGCAGGTTACATGTAGTTCAGTCATATGACTACCCAGTGCCAGTTCCATTGGATGTCACACTGGATTCTGAGTTAATATGTATCATGCTATGAACCATGTGCAAAGGTTCTTCCTTGGCCCTTATTTAATAGGATGCCAAAATGATACTGTTTCCTGGGTGGTGTTTGATGTCAGCTCTATACACATCTTGAATATAGAATAGATATGGCATGGAAAAAGTTAAATTATAGCAGTAATGTGAGTTACAAGGATGAAAGAAATAACATGTGGGATTAGGTGAATGTAATGAAATATCAGCAGTATGGTGATGATAATGTTAATGACAAAATTTAGGAAATGGAAATAAATAATGATCTAGGTTCACCATTGTTTCAAATGTTTCAAATAACTATCCCTGCAAAAAGTAAGGATATTGTTGAATCTGAAATAACTTAAAAAAATCATGGAAGCTAGAAGAATTGAAGAAATTAAATATATTGCACCAGTAACTTTGGAGGGCAAAAATGACTGGAGGCCAGTTTCTGATTGTAGGTAAGATAAATCATATTCTTTTGTATTAATTTTAACAAAATAATTTTCTATTGTTTTATTTTGATTTTTATGTTGTAAAACTGTTTCTAATTGCCAGGATTCTGTTCAGCAGACACAAGATGGTGATACTAACATGATGTGTTAACATTTACATCAGCCAGGTGTGAGTGAGATGGATGAAGAATAATGAACTCTTGTACTAGGGATGTGGAAGGTTTGTGTGAGATATGTTTATGTCTAGAGACTGGACCAGAGGAATTTTGCTCTTCACTTTTAAGTATTACATTTGCTGTCAGTGTTTAGAACATTTAAAATTTGGAGTTAATGGAATATCCCATCATCATTTTTAGGTTGTCATTAATCACAGTTGTCCAGTATCTTTTGTAGTCTTATTATCTGTGAATAGGTCAGATTGTTGTGTACAGATGCAAGCATTAGAGTATTCTCTGTTTTGCTTTTGCAAGGCTGGAATATAATTGTAGTTCGTGGAATTTTTTTTTCTTATACTGTTGGAATAAATTGCATTCTGGCTCAGCCTTTCATTTAACTGTTTTGAAACCTGTTAATTCATGTTGTATTAAATGTCCTTTTCTTCACCATGGCAGTCTTCTTCCATGTCTATGAGACCATCTTAGCATTTCATGTCATTAAGTTATGGTGAGTTAAATGTTTATATGCCTTGTCACTGGTACATGTCAATAGGATTCTAAAAAATGTTTAATGTTTTCTATTGTGTGTGTAGCATCCTTCCATTTACATTTAGGAAGATTAATAGTATGAAAGGTTTGTGTTCTGTAATATTCTTAACATGCTAGTTAGACCTAAAAATGGAAATAAGAATGAAGATGGTGAACTTAAGATGATCTAAAGATTAGTTTTCTTGAATTTGCTGTATTGGCCTGATTATAAGACAATATTTTTTAATAATTACACTGTAAATTCAGTTTCCATATAATCACCTTTTATTAAAATACAGAGTTTCTTCTTCCTTATGACTTCCAAGAATGGGGATCTCCTTATATTCAAGTTCATCTGATTAGACCAATATGATATATTCTTTGTAGCCAGGTATATTGTTTCAGGATAAATCCCTTATTTTCAATCAAAGTTATATTTTTTATCATTCAGATCTTCTGGGATGTACTGCCAGGCAGTCCAGTAGAAGTTCCCAGTATTTTGGAGGAATGTATTGCCTTCATCTTCAATGTCAAAGAGTAAGCCAAGAAAGAAACCAGCCAGAAGTATGTTCATCCAAAATGTTAACTGGACTTCTATTGGACTGCACTGTGTTACATCCCAGAAAACAGTACTCTTCATAATCACTGTTGTGAAAACCTCATATCCAATAGGAAGATCATATGTGTCAGAAGTTATCCCAAGCTTCTGCAGTATGTAAAATGACCCATCCATAATTATTCTTTCAGTTGAATGAAAAAAATAGACTGCCACCAAAATTATCAGTTGACTACTGTTCAGTATGCATATTGATTCATTTATCCATGTAATCTTTATTTTTTCAGACGTTCATTGATTTCAGAAAGAGACTTCTGTCAAGTTTGTTTTACAAATTTATTGCATTTACCTTGGAACAGAAACATTCTGCTCTGTACTTATTTTCATAACACATCCACAAATATTATTCTCTTCTCTAGGCCATAAACTTGCAATCTTTGTGTGAAACAAAAGCCCTTGATGATATAAATATATGGCTATAAAATGTGTATGGCACATTTACTTATATAATTTTCGCATTCTGTGTGCCAAAATTTTATCCTTAAACTAAGGATGACAAATACCTTGTTTGGTGAATTGGATTTAACACAGAATTGAAAGGATTGAAAGAACTGGTACAGTGACTCCTTGAGATATTATAATAAAGGCTGTGTGTTTATTTTTGAACTCTGCATGTACGGTGAGTGTATAGTCAGATGGAAAAATAGGATATTCCTCCTGTCAAGTCAAGCTGACCCGTAATGCATAAGTTTACTTCCTGGAAGCGCTGTGTACAACTCACTGCAGAAGTAAATGATGCTTTCATGACACTATTGAGTATAAAATCCAATGTAAGATTTTCTCACCCTTTTACCAAATGATAGGCATCAGCGTTGGTTGTACTTGTATTATTCACCGACATTTAAAAAGAAAAGGCACAACAATAAAATTACATACTTAGCAATAGATAATGGATTATTATTTTGTTTAAAATTTCTTTACTAACTGAAGAGGTCATACAGGATGAGCTTTTACTAAACTGGACATGTAAATTATGCAAGGAAAATCGAAGTCACAATCATATTTTCACAAACTAAAATGGGAAAGGTATGCAAGGGCTGAAAAATTACTTGAATAGATATGATATAATGTAATAACTATCAGGATTATAGGACACAATGTCTGTTAGCTGTACCAGTAACATAACAGCATTGGTAGGCCCCTCCAGGAAGTTGGGATTCTGGATCTTTGAATGCTTTTGGACTGGTTAGTTAACTGCATTGATATGACCTTCATTAACATCATATTAATATTCTAATTTGTATACTTCATTAACAGTTTATTCAAATGGCATTAACACCTCGTTAATCTTAGCCTGTTAATTCACTGACCTCATCAGTTCTTATGTAAAAGATTTCATTTCTCATAAAATGTATTTTGGTTATTGTCAAGTTTGTGTAATATACCAGTTATAATATACCTGAATTTTAAATATTGCTGGTACCAGAGCTTGCCATTTGACATTACTGAGAACTAGTTCAATCCATTTCACATTCCCTTCATCCATTTTAATTCCATGTCTTTGATCTTTAAGAAGCCACTTTCCAAAAGTTTAACCTATTAATATTTGTTTTCCCCTTCCCATCATAATCTTCATTTGACTGTACTAACAATACTAATTGTGCAGTATGACTTATATAGGTCCTCACTTTGTGACCTGTTGACATGTGCTTTTATTTAATGTACAAGTAATTACATGGTCCTTATTTAATCCAAAAATTACTTCAGGAAAAAATTTGTGATTTTCAGACATAAAATCATTAAATAACATTTCTCGTTTTCTTATGTATATGGAGTTTGTGTGGACAGCTAACCTAAATTGTGAAACAAATTGCCCAAGTTTTATTCAGCATTCAGGTTCATATTTGACAAATGAGACTTCATAGACATTATTTCCCTTTGTTTTCATAATTTGCATGGCAGGATCTGTATAATCTGCAGTATCACCTTATGATAAAGAAAACTTGATTAGATTGTGACATATTCAGGATATTTAATTGATTATGTGTCCAAACGTGAATATGATTTTATACATTATTATGGTATTGGTAATTTTTTACTCAGAAATATCACCATTCATTCATGGTTAGGCCCTGAATATAAAGCAGAAATTAAACACTGGCTGATGATGTGTGTAGTTGTTAACATTTAGTATTACATATTTTCTTGATTGTTATCCTTTGAACTTTAAATTATGGGATTGAATGATGTCACATCAGCTGTGTACAAATGATATCAAGGGCATGGAGGTATTGTTGTACAGATGCCTTTATTCAGTTACATATGAAAATGAGAGCCTAGCACTTAACAATGACCAGGTGGCAGCGCCATAGCTCAAGCAGTTAGTAACTGGCTTCCCACCGCGGCAGCCAAGGTTCGATCCCGGGTCTGGTCAAGTGGGTTTTGTGATGTACAAAGTGGCACTGGGGTGGGTTTTCTCCAAGTGTTTCAGTTTCCCCTGCCAATCTTCATTCCACCAAATTCTCAATCATCATAATCACCTGGAGCAGGCTACAATAGGCCAATCAGTGGCCACCATGCCAAGTGGACCCAGTTGGACTCCACCCCCTACTAGCAGATTTAAAAAAAAAATTAAAAATGACCAGACTTGATCAGTTCATACAAAACTTCTTAATCTGAAATCCAATTTTTGCTGGTTTCAGCAAAGATACTGTTTTCGAATTCACACCGTTTCCATCATCTCCATGGACATTTTATTGTATCAAGCAAAATAATTGTGAAGGAATGTTTTTCTAAAAATGCAATATTTACTGAGATTTATTTATTTGTCTTCATTTTCTTAATGTCATGATAAAATATACTCTTTTATATAGTTAATCTTAAAGTACGTAGTCTCTTCTTTACATCTTTTGAACTGGCTCGTGCTGTTTGTTACAGATAAGGAGTTGCAATGATCTGTGTTGTAAGCTTGAATAAGAGTGTCACAGAAGAGTGTTTTATACAGATTTGATTAATTAATGGTGCAAATTTGATGTCATTCTTAAGGCAAGTGAAGGAGGTAGTAGCAGTGAAGGATACTTTATTGCCAGCACAGCATATCCAGTTTAATTTAGTATGTGTATTGGCATTTCACAATAACTGTGATTGTATCATTTCCCACTCCTGTTACCCTCACATTCTGGATTGTAAGGACAAAAGTGAAGAAAATGCCATATTCTTGTTTGATGCTCAAATGTGATTTCTATCTTTTATGTTCTGAAAAATTTGTTACTACAAACAAGTGCAGTTAGCTCCAATTCCAGTGTGGATGTGATACAACCCAGGCCATAAATATTCACTTCAAGTAAGGTTTGTAAGACAGTCTTATACCCACAGTATTTATCATTGCTAATTTCAATATTGTTATAATTTGCAGGATTTAATCTTTTCACACACACCTTCATGCAGTGCACCTTATGATTACTTGTTGCTGGGATCAGTGTACTGCAGTGTTGCACACAGCCCATGTTTCATACTATTCCCTCTTGGATGTGTTTAGGTAGAAGGTAAAGTTCTCCCTGCACTTAATTAATTATGCACCATGCCATGAGAACATATATGAGAACACGAGAACAGCCCACTATAAAGAAGACAAAAACTGAGTTCCTTTGAGATACTTTTACTTTGTATGTGATTCACCAGAAAAGCACAGTGGCCTGTATATTATGCTTGTGATATTTCAAGGCCTGGTTGACAGTATGGATTGTTATGGGGTTTAATTGCATCTTGAGAAGGGAACCCCTCTTTGTATACCAACTAGGCTATCAACTGGACAACTGAAGAATTGAGGATTCACTCCAGGCAGGGGCAAACAGCTTTTCTCTTTCCCAGAGATTCCATACAGGCTCTGGAGCCCACCAAGACTGCTATCTACTGGGTTCTGATGACTTTCCCTGGAGTTAGAGTGGTCAAAACATGAAGATGAGCAGTCACCTTCAAGTGCCAAGGTTGAGAATGCATTGGAGCTACCTACACCTTCAGTCCCCCATACAAGTTCATGGCATAGTGCTTAACCATCACTGGCCAGATTGAAATCTCTGGCTATTACGGCACTTCCAGCCATATAATGTGATTTGTACTCCCCCCCCTCAATTGATTTTATACACTCTTATAGTGGTTAGTTGCATCTTCAGGAGGGTTATGATCTGGAGGAGCTATGTTCATTTTTTTCAGTAACGAACCTATGAAATTGATATAAACATAGATTGCACATATGCCAGTTCTGCACAAAAATTGTCATTTATACAAACTCAGAGACAAAATGGAATATCAGATTCATGCAACATTATTATTCAACCAGAAGGTGAAATTTTAATTCCAGCTTAGGGTGGAGGAAGAGGTTTTCTTTACAGTGAAAGCTTGCAAGAAGCTACAATCACACTTCACAACAGTGTCGATGAAATGCCAGTTCAACAAAGTGAGACTGGTAAAGATGAATAGGGAGTGACTTAAAGAAGATACATTTTTTTTATAAAATCATCAAACTCATAATCTACAAAAAATACAGATTTTGTTTTTTAATTAAGCTGTTCAGCACAAAACATACTAAATGCCTTTAACAGTGTTCAATGAAATATTTATACAGCCATCTCCATACTGATCTTGGGATGTGGTCTATAGTTACACAACTCAAAGTCATCATATTGGAAATCTTCAATGTTTTGAACTTCTCTAGTGATGCGTAATGTTGGAAAAGGCCGAGGCTTGCGTTTCAGTTGTTCCTTCAATGCTGCCACATGATTCAGATATACATGGTTGTCTCCCATTGTGTGAATAAATTCACCTGGCTATAAAGCAGAACAAACAATAAGGTTTATAATATCCATGAACAAGCAGCATAGTGGCATCGTTGCTGACCTGGCACTTGGCTAGTTATAGGGTAAGGAAAACAATAACATTAATAATCACTGAGTGATCCTCTTGGTAGAGGCCTCTGGCCCCAAACTCTCAGGAATTGCACTGATGCATCACAAGGACTGAGGTATGTGCCCACATTTGATCACCATCAGTGCACAAGTAGTAGTTCTACTGTTTATTCTAGTGAGAGGATCGCTGTTTCATTTGAATAAATATTTATAGCCATGTAGTAGGCATACCTTTCAGGTTCATGCAGCAAACACAACCACCTACTGGACGATATGTCAAGGTCACCAGTGTGGGATTGTCGTTGCTTGAAGAGACAACCATGTAGTCAACTTCTAGCAACAATAAATATTTGTTATAGAAGTTTACCGTGTGGTTGTCTCTACAAACACAATCCCACACTCTGTTTTAGTTTGTGTGATAAGAGACCTTTGAAAAATTTGTATCTTTCATTTACTCAGTATTTTACTTGTGATTCTGTGCTGAATAATTATAAAGTAATTTTTTACCCCCCAAATTCTTTCCCTGCTTATGACAGATGTCATAGTTTTCATATCAGAAAATGCCTCAGTCTTTAAATATGGACCTTTAGAGATGCTGCAAGCAGCACACTATTGTAATTATTATAGAATTCTAATGTGGAGTTTAAATGGGAGAAGAGAAAGTGAATGGAAACATGAGAATATAAAAGTGAAATATATATTGGGTAGGAGAACAAACTGAAGGACAGCAAAACTTACAGCATAGTCTGTGGCAGTATGGCATAAACCAGTTGAACAGAAGGGAAGTTTGGTACAGGTACTTGAGTAAGCAGGAGGGACACTGGGGAATACTGATGCATAATGAACTCATTCACTGTCAATTAAGTTATAGTGACACTAAGGATGTCCATTATTGCCTGCCCTATTTTAGTATACTCAGTGCTTTGACTGACTGGATGTCCAGACACTAGACTGTTAAAGGCAGCACATGACCCTGGCCTCTAAAGTCACCAGATTCAACACCTTTAGTTTTTGCATTTTGGGAAGTAATACCATCTTGTGAGGCATGATGCTGTGTAGTCTACAGAAGTTTACCATTTCAGAGGACTGCATTGCCTTCATCTTCATACTTGAAGCCAAGCAAGCACCAAGCTTTGGAATATGACACTTTGTAGTCTGGTAGAAGTTTACTGACGTTCTTCCAAAATGTCAGGACTACATAGTGTCACATCCCAGAAGATAGTACTCTTCACAGTCACCACTGTGAGGTTCTCAGATCTATGAAGGATTGTGTTTACATGACAAGATGAGACATTTAAATGGATTAAAGGAGCAACGAACATTGTAATTTCTAATGACAAGCTGATCTGTCACAAATGCATTATAAATTAAATTTGCTAGAAACACTAACAGTTTGGTGCTTCATTTAAATGTTTGCTGCAGGTTTGAATTTCATGTAGTTTTAACAATATCGTGAGAAAATATGGGATTTGAGGTTCTCACAGCAGTGGTTATGAAGAGTACTATCTCTGGGATATAACACCATGTAGTCAATTGAAAGACTTTAACAGACTGCATAGCAGTATATCCCAGAAGGCAGTGCTTTTCATGAGAAAACTTACTTTACAAATATGTGGAAACTGCATACATACATCACATACAGAACAGTTCCAATACAACATTCTCCAGTAAGTAAATGTGTCATAAAGGAAATCATGAAACTAAACATCTTCTATAACTTGATATTTTCAAAATTTTACAGAAAATCCAATTATACCAGAATTTCACTACATAGAAATTAAAGTGTCTGTACCTTTAGACCTGTCACCTTTGCAACCATGTAAGTTAGTAATGCATAACTAGCAATATTAAATGGTACTCCAAGCCCCATGTCTGCTGAACGCTGATACAGCTGGCAGAAGAGCTCGTCATTGGCAACGTAGAATTGAACAAGGCAGTGACATGGTGGAAGAGCCATTTTCGGTATATCAGTAGGATTCCATGAACAGATGATCATGCGACGATCATATGGTTTGGACTTCAGTGTGTTGATTACTTGCTGGAGTTGATCAATACCTTGACCAGCATAGTCAGTGTGCATGTCCTTATATTCAGCTCCAAAGTGACGCCACTGAAATCCATACACAGGTCCAAGGTCTCCTACAATAAAGTATTAAGCGTCCATGAATAAACCAGGAGGTGTCAACTTAGCACTAACGCTGTTTTTTATTCAGGAAGCATACATCTGAATATTTTCTGAGAAACTGAGTGCTCTGACAGGTAATTGTGGACTGCTTACCTGACGAAAGCTGGTTTTGTGAGCTGGCAAAATCACTTCTATAGTTTAGTACAGAAAATAATATGGCAATGAAAGGGTTAAACACTTTATGTCCTGTCATAAATAATGAAGCTTTAGTTTTATCAGTAAAACTTAGTCAATACAACATTATTAAATGATCTGTGAGTAAATAACTAGCACCACCACCCATCATGAATGGGGCAGTCAAATGTGTTCGGTACACATGTGCCAAGTGAAGTAAAATATTGTCACATGTTAAGAGTGACTCTTGACAGGGTTTAGGATTGGAGATTGGATTTACTGACCACTTACAGGTCATAACTACAAATAACTATAACACTATCACTATTTCCACATTTTACCAATTACTACAGCGTCTTTTCAGTCTTGCTTTCACTAGGCATTTCCCAGTAACGGATCTTAACCATGGAGATTCTTCAACTGCAGTGACCAAGTCTTCTCTTCATAGACTCCCATACAATTATCTTCCTTCCTTACAACTGACTAACTTCAAACTTTGTCCCTTGCTTCTAACATCTCGGCACAGACCAACAGAAAACACAGCTCTTCTATTGTTGCTCAAATAATTTCCATGGGAATGTGCTTGTTTGCAAAGGCATTACCCAGTAATGGTTGCGTATACTTATTAAAAATCTGCTGCCTAGCGGCGAATGTTGTTTTGTTGTCTGTTTCGAGGTCACTACCCAGCAACAGCTCTACATGCTACTGTATATTACACACATTGTTTTATAGCACATGGGAATTGTTACAGTTTCCATGTTGTGACGCGTTATCTTACGTCCATCACCGCTACAACCACTACAATCGGAACAGACACTTCCACGACAATGAATATGTGGAAATTGGGGAGTTAACACAGCGACAAATCATAGCAACAGATGAGAAGAAACACGTTACCGGTGTAATCTATAAAGAGCATTCCCGAAGCAACGGATTGCCGAACACGTGAGATCGAACCTTGGTGAGGGGTGTCCTCTATTGAGTCCGCGTGTGCCTTGTATAAAGGGCCTAGCTCTCGAATAGAATATTGAACATGGAGTACTGGAGAATTGAGAACAGAGCATGAATATTGAGTATTGAATACTGAGAATTGAATATCGAGTACTGAGTATTGAGAACAAGACAATCTTGGGATAGCTGCCGCCAGAGACAGTTGAGATCCAACCATGGCCAAGGATAGTTGAGACGTCACATTGGAGTACTGGCCCAGAAGTCAAGTGATATTGCAAGTGATAATAATTGTATGGTGTGTAAGCATGAGTGTCCAATAAAGATTCACTAAATCCGAGACCCACGTGAAGTTATTTGTCACGTGACATATCCAACATGCGACAATATGCGCAAAATTCCTGGTTGAGTTGCTGCCCTTGTCATAGTGTGTGAATGCTTTTCAGTCATTACCATTAATAACGGCCTGAGCTGAACTCATAAAGTATGATTACCTACTGAGAAGACTTTTGGCACTACAGATGTCACCATTATTGTTGTTATTATTAATTTACCTAGTCCTTCTGGCTGCACTATGGCCCTGGGGTCGACCCAGCCTCTAACAGAAATGAGTACCAAGAATTAATTAAATAATTTTCCTGGGTAGTAAAGCACGGCCAGTGCGTAAGGCTGACATCTTTGAGCTAATTGTCTAGATAATGTGGGACCCTCAACGTCTCATAACCCTATGGGCCTTCACGGCCTGTTACAGGGATAGCTTTATTATTTTTTTTTTACTTTTTTGTTATTGTTGTTTAATTATTTTATTTTACTTTACGTTTTGTAATAAACTGTATAAATACAGATTCTCTCTACATTAAACTTGTCACATATAACCTAAAAATACTGCATTATTACCATACTTGTTATTGTTAGTCCATAAACAGATTTTGCATGCCTAGCTCCATTGGTTCATTGGTTATTGCCATCAAAATTATAGGTAAAATAGTTTTCACACAACCACCACATTGTTGTTTTGCACTCTTAAATAAAAGTTCCACATTCTTTAAAATTTATCAGGTTTCTAAATTAAATGGCATGATGCTGAGGTGGTCTCCAGTGGGCATAATAGTTGTATGATCAACTGGTTCAGAAGTTGATATAGCAGACAGACAGAACTATGATCCCATAAGCTTACTTTTAAGGAAGTGAAGCAGGAAGAAATAATGTAAGATTCTATTGTGATGGTACAAAGAGGGACAAACTAACAACACAACTGCATAAGCTATCATCATTCACAAAGGCTTCAAGAATAATGTATTCTGATAACTGCATAGCCAGCTGCATTTTTATGTCATTGGAAATAACAATATTCATTCCATGGATACATCCATTGTAGAATATATTCATTTCAGCTGGCAGAGGCCAAAACAACAGCAAGTTTGTAATTACTACAACTTTCTACATTTATGTGTAAAGAAATCCTCATATTATATATTTTCATTTCTAACTAGATCTCCTGTTGATTTAAATTAACTTTAACAATAAAGTGATGTAGGTCCCTACATCTCACTGTATTACTAAGTATATTGCAAAAATAGACACTACTAATGCTGTACAATAAGATATTGTTTTTATAAGAATGGAATAAAAATTACAAGTAAAAACTTTGCAAATATAAACAAATTATATTGTACAAAACTTTTTTTCTCCATAAAATAAGCACACCTTCAATTCGATCATTAAATCCCAAAGAGTCGAGGAACTGCCGTGAACTGTTACCATCCCAAATGTGGATATTCTTTTCTTGTAGCTCTTTGGCATTTGTGGAGCCTCTAATGAACCACAGCAGTTCTTCCACCACTGCACGCCAGAACACTCTCTTGGTTGTTAGAAGTGGAAACACCCCTATAGAAATGAATAATATAATATGCTAACAGACAATAATTTAAGATTCTAATGATATCTACTCAGACTCTTTCTTTACACAGCAATAGTGATTTATAAAACAGGCAAAGTTTATTTGGTAAAAGTACAACATTTTGCTTTGTATGGAATTAAATTAACATTAGCTAGCGACTTAAGTAATTTGAAAGAACTTGTATAAGTTTTCAATTTTTTTATGGTAATGAATACTGGATTGGACTCATCTCAGTTGTGACACTATAATATTGTATAACATGCTGATAGATGAAGCATGTCTGTTTGAAAATGGTATCCTCCTGCATTAGTACATTGTGTCATAACCTAAAGACCACACTCTGAAAACTTATATTCCTATGTTTACTTTACTTAATAATAAGCAATGTCAGTGGTTTGCTAGAAGAATACAGTATTTCAATATTAAGTACCAGAACAAAAAACTAAAAAAATTCAGCAGTTCTGAAAAAATAATCTGCTTCACACTCACATCTACCCACCAACTCATATACTTAGCCTCCTCTAAAAATATCTGACATGTGTAAGAAAAGGATGAGTGAATACAAGAAGGCTGTTTATTTGCACCAATATTACCTACAGGATGGAAAAGTATAACATTAATTACATGTACATGGAAAATGAAGAATGCCTTATTAAATACAGAGGGGTCCAAAAAAATGTACTCACTCTTTGATAGTCAATATCTTTGGAACAAAATGACATTTAGTTACAATTCTTGCGTGGAGAGAGAGTTCTTGTATGTGTTCGAAGTGACCACCATCAGCGGCTAAACAGTGTCGATGCCACCAAACTGCTGAGTGAACTACAGCTGTCAGTGTGTCCAGTGTGATGGGTCCACACGACGCTTCAATGGTTTCTCGTAGTGTGTTAAGTGTAGCTGGCGTTTGTTGATAAATTTCATCCTTCAAGGTTCCCCATAGGTAGAAGTTGAGATGTGTTAAGTCTGGAGACCATGGTGGGTACTCAATAGCACCTCTTCGACCTATCCATCGTCCAGGTAGAGTGTCATCCAAGTATGCCCTGACATCTTGATGGTAAAATCTCTCATCTCCAAACAGCTCTCAAATGGCAGAGAAAATCGATGTCTGAAGCATATCGAGATACACCTGACCAGTTACGGTACCTTCAAAGAAGAAAGGACCAATCAAAACGCGCGACGACAGACCACACCACACATTAACACCCAGTAGAGTCACTTCCTTGCCCATGTGAACACGTGGATTTACAGGAGCCCAATACACAAAATTGTGGCGGTTAACAGTACCTTTCATTTTGAATTGCACCTCGTCCAGTACCACTTCAATACAGCCTTGCGTTGCTCAAAGAACCTTTTAGCCATTGTTGTTGCCGTCTTCTGCTCACAGCGCGCACATGGCACGACACTCACGTCACTCATGTGACCTTCACTATCTGTTGAGAAAACGTTACACTACACTACCGCGCAAGAATTGTAACTACATGTCATGTAGTTCCAAAGATATTGACTATTAAAGAGTGAGTACATTTTTGGACCTCCCTGTAGTATGATAATTGCTGAATAATGAATTGGAAAGAACATGGAAGGTTGCAGTCATGGCTCAACAATATCTGCCCAAATCACAGCACATGTCTGAAAAGGTTTCTGTTGTTAGGCATGAATTCCTTGGACCTCCATAAAATATTCACATCCATGCACTTTACTTCCCTTTCAGAAATACAGGAAACTTCAAACTCCGGTCTCCTGTACAAGGCATCGAAGAGATTTTCAAAGAGAATGTTTAGCCCTAATGCAAATTTCATCCAAGTTCCTTTTCAATAACCACTCAGCATTCTCATTCATTTCATTTTGTCCGACAATATCCCTGCTGTCTAAATGTACAAATGACTAGGAATAGTTTTTTTTTTTCTTTTCCAGTTTGAACTTAACACCTGAAATTTGTGTTGGCATCTTCTAACTATTTATATGGATACCATACATGAACATCCACTTCAATATGTAACTCTCAAGTGACATTTTGACAAAAGGGGGTTAGTTCTTTCTAAGGGACCCAACTGAATAGGTGTCTTCCACCCCACTCACCTGAGGACGGAAACAGATCAAATTTCCAAAATGTCATGTTTTCTGTTTTCTAGAATGCCGGACAATGGAAAAAGTCCAAAAACCCAGTAATTCTGAGTGAACTGATTCAGTGTTTAATACAGCAGCAGGGGCTTGGAAATATGGTTGACAGGCACATAACCAACTGCAATGTATTAACCATACAGAAAAATATATAAAATAAAAGCTGTTGACCCAAATGAACTCTGTATTGTATGTTATGATTTGTTTCGAGATCTGTAATTGAAAAAATCGATAAGAACTAAAATTAAATTAATATGATAACTTTTAGTGTTGCAGCAATTTTGGGTAATAAATTTTTCACTAATGCCAGTGAATTCCATGAATTTTTTTCCCCTATTCACCATATATTTGTTGGATTTAAACGATTTGTTCATGCTATAAAATATGTCCTTCACATAATTATAAAAGTAATCAATTTCAGGAAGTGAAATAATAAATAATTAGGAAAGAATATAGATTTGGATTCGAGGCTGAGGGTTAATCATTGTCATATACCTAAAGACAAATTGTTCCTTTGTGTATATTGTTTGTGAGCCAGGATAGCACAGTCAGTAGAGTGACTGACTGGACAGCTGAAAGGTAAGAATTCCAGTTGGGGCAAGATTTTCTCCTCTCCATGTTATCCAGACAGGTTCTGGAGGCTCCAATGGGTACTCAGCAGTAAAGCAGTCAGGCTGTGAAGCTAGTGCCGACATCAATATGTGGATCTATACATCCATTCCCCCATTGTGTCTCTGTGGTGCAGTTTTTAACTAGTTAAATACAGGGACTTCGTCTGTACCTTTTACTTGTGTGCTGACTGACACTAATGTAATTTTTGCAAGTTTCAAGTACTGTTTATATTTTATCATAACCACATGCATATTGATGTGATAAAGAAATCATATTTTTAATATTATTTGCTATTATAGGCACATGATTTATATTAAGGAAGATTCTAAGGATTACTTCTGAAATGTCCTTCATTGCATTACCCTTTGATACCAGTATTCACTTTTCTGCTGTCATTAAGAAGCACTGAAAGAGTTTTCTGTAAGATTATAAGATGTGATGAAATGGTTCTAAGGCAAATTTACTCTCACTAAATCTGGACAAAACATGCTGTATGGGATTCCGCTCTAAATACATTATTAATTCCGAAATACAAATTAAATATAACAAAATTATTGCCAATACTACCAAACTAAAGTTTCTTGGGCTAGTACTTCACAATACTATGTCTTGAAAGAGTCACATTGATATGCTGACTTCCAAATTAAACAAAGTGTGTCATATTGCAAGAGTAATCAGACCTTTCTTATCATTAAATTCCCTAAAGATAATCTATCATGCTTATTTTCATTCAGTTATAACATATGGATTAATTTTCTTGGAACTTCTTCCCACAGTACAAAATATTTTCAAACTCCAAAAACGAATGGTTAGAATACTAATGGAAGCAAGACCCAGGTATTCTTGGATAAATGTTTTTAAAATTTTAAATATAGTACCTCTAGCATCCCAGCTCTGTTTATGGTTACCAATAAATAATTGTTTAAACAAAATTCTGAAATTCATAATTTTAATACCATGAATAATTCTAATTTTTTTTCAAGTAACGACTCACTTGACGATGTTTCATAAAAGTCGCACCTAAGCAGGCATTAAGATATATAATCATCTCCCAGCTGATATTAAGGACTTAGCATGTGATATTAAAAGCTTTAAGCATTAAAAATTATTTGCATGAGCATTCTTTTTATACTGTGGATGATTCCTTTATGCATAAAACTAGATAACTATTTCTGATGGTAATCTTAACATCACTGTATCAATATTTACAGTGTTCTATCATTTCTATTTTTCTTCAACAAAGCTTTTAATGATTACATGTCTTATTATTAATATAACTGTACTCTTTTATTCCTTTTGGACTTTCCTATATCCAATGGTTGTACCAGTATGGACCAACAGAAAAAAAAAGGAAAAAAATGTTTATATTGTCAATTATCCTTACTGATTGGATTTTGTCTATTGTAGAATATTTACACATTTAATGAGAAAAGTTATACATTTAAAAATAGCAGGAAAACCCACAGCTTCTCTGACTTACCATTTCTCAAAGAATATCGCATCTGTGCTCCAAACAAGGAATAAGTGCCAACTCCAGTGCGATCACACCTCTTGAAGCCATGTTTAATGATTCTATCAATATGATTTAAATACTGATATTCCTCATGTTCAACACTTACAGCAGCATCTCCTGCAGCGTTAAAATAATCGGAATTGCAATTTGATGAAACAGGACTGATAGTATGTGTAGGGAGATTACTTCTATTCAAGTTGTCAGGTGAAGGCAACAGTCCCTTGTTTTCGTAACTTTTTGTATCATCAATAATATCTGACATTAAACTGTTATTTCCTGTACATTTTTCCTTGTTTTCCTTACTGACATGCATCATTCCTTCTACATACTCCAATTCTCTTACTTCTACGGGAGGTTGGGCAAGGTTAACTGTGTCAGGATTTCCCCTAGCATTTTTCAAATTAACATCCATTGCTTTGATTTCACCGTCACCATTTTCATTTGCTGAAGATTCCGGCTGGGTGCTCATTTCACCAAATTCTCAAACTTACGAATAAAGGTATAAAAATTTCCTGTATATCACTGAACACTAACGCACCATCTAAACAAATTCGCGCCAAGTCCAATCACCACGATCACCGCTGAAGTGCAACAAAGCGCCACGGGGCCTACGGCGCCAAAGACTAAGCCCCTAACCGTGTCACTCTATCGGCAAGGTACTGACTCATTGCAGGATTTGTACAACATGTGTGATTGAAGATACAATAAATTGAAGAAGTTCTAATAAAAATGTATTATTTATGATAAATCTGTAATCTGGAAATAAATTATCTCTATCAAATGGCATGATTGTTATTTAATTATTTCATGAAATAGAGCTATTATAAAGTAGAACGACTTCCTCCCACAGACGGCATTGAAATATGAGTTGTTGTACCATATAAAGAATCGAACGAAGGTACGTTTCTTTGCTATATGTGGGGCCACTCGTACGATATCTGGAACAATGCAAAGATGATCAGCAAGACGTGAAACGTCCGAAATTTTTGCTCAAACGTCGGACTGAACAGAGTGTCGAGGAGAATATTTGGACTGAAGAGAGATGAAGTGACAAGAGGTTGGAGAAAACTGCATAATGAGGAGCTTCATAACTTGTACTCGTCTCCAAGTATAATTAGAAAGATCAAGTTAAGGAGGATGAGGTGGGCAGGGCATGTAGCATGATGGGGGAGACGAGAAGAAAAGAGACAACTGTGAAGACCAAGATGTAGGTGGGTGGAAAATATTAAAATGGGTCTTAGAGAGATGGGATGGGATGGATTGGATTGATCTGGCTCAGGATAGGGACAGTGGAGGGCTCTTGTGAACACGGTACTGAACCTTCGTGTTCCATAAAATGCGGAGAAATTCTTGAGTAGCTGCAAAATTGGCAGCTCCTCCAGAAGGGCTGAGCTCCATGTGTAATCTTTTCCTTACTGAACTGGAATGTGAATAAATACCAGATTTTCAATATTCATTGTATTTCTTTAAGATATGTTATTATTTTTGCCATATAATTCTTTCCATTACTGAACTGGAATATGAAAAGATTTCAGATTTTCAGTATTCATTATATTTCTGTAAGATATGTTATTATTTTTGCCATATTTGTCTGCCCTGTACCTAACTGGTGAAGATGAATATATCACATTTTTATGTGTCATTAAATGCAGTATTAATCTTGTTGACAAGGATGTAGTTCACATTCTCGAGTTCCATCATTCTAATGAGATTAATAATAAATGGGTACCTGAGTGTTGTTGCTTACTATGGATGATTTATAATACTTAAACATAACCGAAAAATTATCTCACGTGTGGCTTTCAAGTGTAAGTTTTGAGCAACTTATGAGGTTTAATATAAGTGTGTCTGATGAAAACAGAATTTTCTTTCAAATTTCCCCATCTTCAGCTTTCCTAAATACATGTATTCCATATATGTTACAGCTCACAATGTCCGGTGCATTTGGATAAAGAGGTGTGTGATGTGAAAGAAAGGTTAGTACTTTCCAGGCACTGGTGAGAAAAATAATTTGCAACCAAATATCATGTACTACAGATGATCTTACTATATTGTTCTTTTTTTTTCAAGGGGAGCCAGGTTTAATATCACTTCACTCATATCCCTCCCAATAGATATGGGTGAAGTGATACTGAACAGAATTAAAAAAGGGGGATGTAGGAACCTCTGCAGTGCAAGAGATCTGGTTGCAAAATGATTTATTCCTATTCTTCCTACAAACGGCTTCATAAGTACGACGGGGGGCGAGGAGCACCCGAAAGGTGATATGTTAACATACCTTCTTATCGTTTGGGCTGTCGGATCTGGCCATCATTTTGTATTTAGTTAGGGGTAAATGCGTAGAGATGGCAGCAGCATTGAATCGTGGTGTCATGGCGGCCTTTTTGCCAGACAATAACATGAGAGTTTCACGGGGCTGATCAGAAATCTACAAGATAAGCCATTGCACAGGTTACCAGCGTCTCTTCACCAACCGTTACCAAGGCTTCTTCGTTGAGGCTTTGCTTCATGTGCTCACAATCCAATCCTAACATTCAATACATTTATAAAAATTTTAATTTCATGCATCCTGCCGTGATAGTTCAAAACAAGGTTAACGTAACCTCAACTTCTTGCTTATCCNGAAGTACTTCCCTCCAACTTAGTGATCCGTGTGTCCCGTCACCTGTGATTACACAGCTAATACCAATGTAACCGATCACAGTTACCGAAAGATACCAAACTTAGGGACATTTTAAATTGTGTTATTTGTTTAGTCGTTGCCNGCTTTCCCCGTTCAGATGTTTGGAAATGCCGCATTCATTTGCCGTCTTTGAGGTGTCAACGGTTTCCCTATGTAACAACTACGAAGTATTTCACGGCGGTGACTATGAAGAAAGCAGTCTTCTGGGATTTGGCACCGTGTATATGTGGTGTTAACCGACGTTTCGGAGGAACGTATCGCCTCCATCTTCAGGGTAGAAGAAAAAGTATAAGAAATCTGCAAGCGACAAGACCGTGGCTGCTTTTACCGTTCTCACGGTCTTGTCGCTTGCAGATTTCTTATACTTTTTCTTCTACCCTGAAGATGGAGGCGATACGTTCCTCCGAAACGTCGGTTAACACCACATATACACGGTGCCAAATCCCAGAAGACTGCTTTCTTCAACTACGAAGTACTTCCCTCCAACTTAGTGATCCGTGTGTCCCGTCACCTGTGATTACACAGCTAATACCAATGTAACCGATCACAGTTACCGAAAGATACCAAACTTAGGGACATTTTAAATTGTGTTATTTGTTTAGTCGTTGCCATGGTTACCATTACGCTTGAAATAGTATTTTGTCAATATTCTGTGGAGACTTCCAAACCTTCCAAATATTCTGCTTCGTGTTGTATGTGTTTAAAGCATGGAACGTCGGTGAGCGGAGTATAATTTCAGGCTTTACAACACTGCAAAAATTGTGTAAGCACATTACATATGTGAACATATTCGTATGTTGTACGTGCTCGTTAATTTGAAAGGAAGCCAAGTCTGTAAAAAAATAAATTGTAGGTATTCGGCTACTAGTTAGAAGAACGCCATATGTGGAAGGCATGGGGCATATCAGCTCGTCTGTCAGTGACCTAATCACTACCGATCACTACTTTAACTACTTCAACCGCCGGTCAGGTCTTTTTTTTTTTAAGTTGAGAACATGCATGCCTCTCTGCCTGCGACCTAATCAGTACGTAAACCCCGAACTTATATTAACATATATAAATTAACATTATAAGATACTTCCACAGAAGTCTTGGGGAATTTCGATTTTCTCCCACATTGATTCTTAACGAAGTGTACAAGGTCGTACACAGACCTCTTTTAAGTTTGTCATAAACTATCATTGAAATTGTAAGATTTGAGGCTTTCACGTCAGTGACTATGAAGAAAGCAGTCTTCTGGGATTTGGCACCGTGTATATGTGGTGTTAACCGACGTTTCGNATGTTGCAATTTTGAAATGAAATCTGTTACCAGAGATCTTTGCTTAATGTTTGTCAACCGATTCTGTTTTGGGGATTTTTTTTTTTAATTTTATTTACATCTATAAACTGTTACACAAGTACAATTGGACAAGTATAAGTATCTTTAAATTAAGAGGCAATTGAACTCTGAGTAATGCTTGCTACCATTCAGTCCAGAACCTTTTGTCTTCTCGTCTGTTGTCCAAAAACATAAAAATTAGAATATACAAAACTATAATTTTGCCTGTGGTTCTGTATGGGTGTGAAACTTGGTCTCTGACATTAAAGAAGAAACATAGACTGACGGTGTTTGAGAACAGGGTGTTGAGGAGAATATTTGGACCAAAGACAGATGAAGTGACAGGAGGTTGGAGAAAACTGCGTAATGAGGAGCTTCATAACTTGTACTCTTTTCCAAGTATAATTGGAATGATCAAGTCAAGGAGGATGGGGTGGGCAGGGCATGTAACACGATGGGGGAGACGAGGAATGCGTATAGGATATTGGTGGGAAAGCCAGAAGAAAAGAGACCACTGTGAAGACCAAGATGTAGGTGGGTGGAAAATATTAAAATTGATCTTAGAGAGATGGGATGGTATGGATTGGATTGATCTGGCTCAGGATAGGTACCAGTGGAGAGCTCTTGTGAACACAGTAATTAACCTTTGGGTTCCATAAAATGCTGAGAAATTCTTGAGTAGCTGCAGAATTAGCGGCTCCTCCAGAAGGGCTCAGCTCCATGAGTAAGTAAGTAAGTATGAGTATCTTTACCTTTTTTTTTTTGACATAAAGTGCACTTTACATGATGTAATACCTGCACGTTTTTGATGTAGGTCTATCATAAACTGTTTTTGAAACATGATGAAATGTAATCATGAAAATTTATTAAGGAATTAAGTTTTTCAATTATTTTGGTCAATAACGAAGCCCAGTTTGCATAAAGTTAGTTTTTATTACTCTGTTGGAATATGAAATTTGTTCATTTCATTCAATACATTTTGTGCTTTACAGAAATACTGATTATAAACTGACAGGAAACAAGCCTAATAAACTTCTGTGAATGCCTTTGGGAATCCTCTGTACTACATTATAGGGTACTCTCTCTCTAGTTTTGTTTTGGTGAGAAAATAAATCCTACAGAGAAAATAAAGGTTGTATCTATTGAACCTTTAAGGCTTAAGAAGTCAGGGAGAAGCCTTCTGTTTCTCTTCATTATTCTCTTCTTTTTCCTTCTTCTTGTTCTTATTGTTCTTTGCTTATGTTTCTCCATTATCTCGTACTTCTTTTCTATCCTACCTCTTCTTTCTCCCTGATCTCTTTTTCTTCTCTTCCTCCCTTTGTTTCTTCTTTTCCTCCTCCTCCTCTGTATTTGTTTTTCCTCATCCTCCCTTAGTCTGTTACCAAAGGAGGAAAACATACATGTAAATTGAAGGTGTTGCGAGAACACTGTGCTGACAATATTTGAATATAAGAAGGAAGAACTAACAAGAGGCTGGAGAAAACTGTTTAATGAGCAGCTTCATAATCTATACTTTTCATGATATATTATGAGTATCTTTAAATCAAGGAGGCTTAGCTGGGTGAATATGTAACACATGAGAGAAGAGAAATATTTACAGAATTTTAATTGGAGAACCTGAAGGAAAGGGAAAGAGATACTTGGGAGCCATAGATCAGTGAATCTTAGAGAACTAGAATATGATGTAGACTGCATCATCTGGCTTATGATATGGACCTGTGGCAGCCTGTTTGGACGTGGAAATGAACTTCCAGGTACCATTAAGGGAAGGGAATTTCCCGTCTAGCTGAGCAATGTTAGCTTTGCAAGAAACACTTGCTTCTGTTTTAATGTACTCTGCAGTTCAGAATCCTTATCTTCCTGTCTTCCTCTTAAACCATAAAATATATAAATTTACAACACTGTAATTTTACCAATTGTCTATGTAGCTATAAAGCTTGACTTGTTATTCTGAAGGAGGAATGAATATCCGAACATGAAGAATGATGAAGTAACAGAGCAGTGGAAAGAAAATGTTTCTATAATGAGCAGCTCTTATGCTCTTCATCTAACATTGGTTTAGTTATTGAGTCATTGTGATAAGCTGAACAGGGATTGTAGCCTATAAGAATAAGAAATGGGTGTTAATTGTATTTGGAAAAACCCCAAATAGAGCCCTATTTGAGATGCCTAGACTTTGATGAGAGGATGGTATTAAAGTGAACCTCACGGAAATAGTATATGAAGGAGGTGACTGGAATGAACAGGCTCAGGAGGGAGGGAAACCAGTGTGAACATGGTAATGGATCACTGGGTAGGAAGTCTGTTGACCAGCTGAATAACTGTCAATTTTAGGTTAGTATGGGTGTGAAACTTGTTCTGTCCTGTTAAGGGAAGAACGTAGTCTGAGGGTGTTTGAGAACATGGAGCGTGACATACCGAACACGTGACAACTGGTGTCAGAAGTGGGATCAGTTCGGATTCTGCGGCGAATTTGGAAGAATCATTAAATTTATGAGCACAACGAGTGTTACGTTATAAAACAAGGAAGAATGGAGTCACAACAAATCCTGGACCTTGGAAGTGCTAGGGACGAGCACCACTGAAGAGAGGGGTGGATGTGGGAGAATGAACAGTGCAAAAAGATGCCAGCAGAACAACAAGACCGAATGCAAACGTTGCCAGCAGAACACCACGAGAATGAAAGCGAGGAATGAATGCGAGACAATTGGACCAACAAATCCGAGACCCACGTAAAGTTATTTGTCCCATGACATTCCCAACACGTGACTCCTAAGAGGGATCAAGTCACAGGATGCTGGAGAAAATTCACAGTGAGGAACTTCACAATATGTATTCATCACCAAATTTTGTTGGAATGATCAAATCAAGGAGGAAGAGATGGGCAAGAAATGTGTCACATATGAGAGAGATAAGAAATGCATATAGAATTTGTCAAAAAGTCTAAAGTGAAGAGACCACTTCAAAGACCTACCCTTGTCAGATGTGAGGATATTATTAAAATGAATCTTAAATAAATGTAATAGGAGCAGTGGACTGGAATTACCTGTCTCAGGATAAGAACCAGTGGCAAGCTCTTGTGAACATGGTAATGAACCTTTGGCTTCCATAAAATGCTGGTTATTTCTTTAGTAACTTGACAACTGTCAGGTTATCAAGAAGGATTTAGCTCTATGGAGTCATTCATTCAGTTAGTTGGTAAGTAAGTGAGTAAAGGTATCCCTGCAACAGGCCATGGATGCCCATAGGGTTGTGAGATGTTGAGGCTCCCACATTTTCTAGACAATCGGCCCACAGATGGCCGTGAGATTGTCAGCCTTATGCACTGGCTGCACTTTACCTCTAGGAATATTCCTGGTATTCATTTCTGATAGAAGTTGACTTGACCCCAGGGCCACAACATGGCTGGAAGGATTAGGTAAATTGAAAAAAATCCACCTCATTAGAATTCGATCCCCCGACCTTCTGGCTTGTAGCATAGTGCCTCAACCAACTACACTACTACGTGCACCCCTCAGTTAGTTGGTTAGACATAAAAATTAAATTCACTCTTTTGTCTTCATGCAAATCAGATTATATGTATAAATATGCTTCTGCTACGTCTACATATATTTAATCATTCAGACCAATTATATTTTTCTAATGTAGTTTGCAGGTCTCCAAATCCACAATGCCATTTGCTACCGGAGATGAGCGGAAGGACTTTGTAGTCATAACAGCTGGTAAGGTCTTAATTAGAATTCACAACATTTACTCCTGTAGCTGGTTCCATCGTGTAATTTCCTAACACCAACTAATTGCCTCTGCTGTACTTTTAAATGATGTTTACTATTGTTTATGCTGCAGTGCCTCTTTCTCGTCTGCTTTCACTCGTAGAGGACTCATGGGTTGATCTGATTCTGTGCTAGAAAGTAACCTATGTTTTATATGGCTATAAAACTTGGTCTGTTATGTTAAGGGAGGAACACAGGCAGAGAGTGTTTGTTGAGAAAATGGTGCTAATGACAATATTTGGGCCTAAAAGGGAAGAAGTCACAGTAGGCTGAAGAAATGTGCATAATGAGGAGCTTCATCATTTTGTAATATTACTGAGATAATAAAATCAATGTGGATGAAATAGATGGGAGAATTTGTCACATATGGAGGATATAGGAAAGAATACAAGTTTTCGTTAGAAAACCTGAAAGAACAGATCACATGAAAGACATAGGTTTAGATGGAGAATAATATTAAACTTTATCTTAAAGAAGCATGGTTGGAATGAGTGAACTGAGTTTATTTGGCTTGAGATAGGAACATGTGATCGGCTCTTGTTGATGTAGTAATGAGCCTTCAGGTTCCATAAAAGGCAGGAAATGTTTTTACCTAGCTGGCTGACTCAGTCTCATTTACAGATTTTGTCAAACTCAGTATACCTGACTTCTGCTCTGTGTGATAAAATGTTTGAGTTTAGTCTGATGTAATTAGTTTTTGAATATATTTCCCTTAATGCTCATACAGGAGGAAAATGTCTTACATGGAAATCAGAGGCACCCATGAAATATACTGTGTATATTTGTTGATTCAAAGAAAATTGCTGCTATGATAACAGCATCTATTAATTGCATACTATTGAAAGTGTTTTCCAGTTTCCTGTAAAACTATGCATATAGCCATTGCCATCCTGTTTTACCATACACTGCATGTACCTCAGACAGACATGTGAACATAAAGTGAATTTTTAATGACACTCCAAAGGGTATACTTGACTCTTCTTGTTTAAAAGATTAAATAAGTAAGCTGATTACAAGGTAAGAAGGCTTTTAATTAATTAAATACTGTTCTATTTAAGAATTAATTTTTGGTATTGGTTCAGGATTACTAGTTCAGAACTTCAAAATTCCCATGTACATCCAGACATTGGAAAGATTATGACAGTCCATAGTAATGCAGCAAATGTATTAAAAATTTTGTTTTATTCAGCTCTAAACCCGTCTTCTGCTTGAACTTTACCTTTAAATAAGTCATGACCCCTTCTTCTGTAAGTAACCACAGGTTGTGATTTTAACCAGTCCTTATGTCTGTCATTTAAGGCTGTGGATTATCTTTGCTATGAAGAATCTGTAACTCAAGTCTACTTTTTTTGTTTTATGTAGCAAACTATTTTGGACTCACACCAACAGAAGAAATCTGTGTAATGCTGAGCAATGATATCAATCTCAACAACTTTCTAGATGATGCAAGTTGTTTCACCCTGTCTGCTGTGGCGCACGAAAGTCAATCCAGAATGCAGATGACATTGGACACAAGAGTATGTTGTTGCTATATTGACTAATTTTATCTTGAAATCTAAAATTGCAGCTACACACACTCTGAATCTATATACTAGGTGCTAGATGGAATTGTTATGTCATTATGGATAATAGGTTGATTTTTCTTTATTAACAACGTGTGAATGTTGTGATATATTTAGAAAGTAGATCTGAATTGATGGACAGGATAGTGCTGCTGCATGTGGGAAAGTTTAAGAAAGCAAATTTATTTGAATGTCTAAAAGTATGGACCATTTAACTTATGCACCTGAAATGAGACATACTGCAACAAAAACCAAACACTCAAATAAAACAACATATATACAAGGAGCGTTCCATATATGATGACTCCTATTTTTTTAATGAAAACTACAACAGATACAGAAAGCATAATAACACAGTTAAATAGAGCAAGATTTCAGCTACTTACAGTTATTTTTCCATATAATCACCACCATTCGTTATGCACTTCTGCCAGCGATGATCAAGACCCTGTATGCTGCGCCTGTAAAAGTCTGCACCAGCAGAGGCTAGCCACTTTCTTACAGCTGCAATGACAGCATCGTTGTCTGGAAAATGTTGCCCATGTAGTCCATCTGTCATAGGCCCAAAGCGATGGAAGTCTGAAGGTGCTAAATTGGGGCTATAAGGTGGATGTGGTAGGACAGTCCAGCCAAACTTTGCAGTGTGCGCGGTGGTTGCCAAACTGGTATGGGGTCTAGTGTTATTGTGTTGCAAGCAAAAGGTTGTCTGTTTCTCTGGCCTGACTCGGGAAATGCGGGCTTTCAACTTAGTCAGCATCGTCTTGTAGCATCCAGAATTACCAATCTCACCAGGCTCCAGGAAATTCAAGAAAATCACACCCTGCCTATCCCAAAAGACCATGCACATCACTTTCCTTGCTGATGGCTGTGTCTTGAACTTCTTTTTTCTTGGAGAATCTGGATGTCGCCACTCCATGGACTGTCTTTTGGATTCTGGCTCATAGTGGTGACACCATGTCTCATCTCCGGTGATGATGCTCTCCAGAAACTTGTCACCTTCAGCCTCAAACTGGTGCAACAGGTCCTGACAGACTTCCATTTGATGAGTTTTGTGGTGCTGTGTAAGCATCCGCAGGACCCACCTGGAACAAGCTTTGCAATAATCCAGCTTCCCCAACATCGTTTCCAATGCATTACACCTGATAGTCAGCTGTGCACACAGTTCCTTGATCATTATCCACCGATCTGTATGGATGATCCGATTGAGGCGCTGTTCATTGTGAGGAGTGGCTGCTGAGCAGGGACGCCCAGGGCATGGCTTGTCATGCACTTCACTTTCGCCAGTGTTGAAATGCATTACCAGTGCCTCACTGTGCTGACATCCACTGTATCGTCTCCATACACCTTTAGCAAGCGTCGATGGATATCAGTGGGTGCAATTTGTTTGGCAGTGAGAAATTCAATAACACATCTCTGTTTTGTACGCACTTCTATGTCAGATGCCAATTTGGTAGACTGCTCTGCTGTCGCTATCTGTCGCACAACAACCAAACTAACAGTACATTGGTGGGAAGGTTCAGCCTTTACTACAACCCCACCAGCATCCAGCTCAGACATTATATTAACACAGAAAAATAGGAGGCATTATATACGGAATGCCCTTCGTAAAATATTTGTAATTAACAATGGAATGTCATTTTCTGTGTGACCTTTGTTTTACTGTATTTAAGCTTTTTTTTTATTTATTTATTTGAGGCTCAGAAATTTTGTCCTCAAGACAAATCTTAGTTAAGAGTTTCACTGTAGGGGATGTGAATTCACTGGGGAATGGCAACAGTTACATCATATTTCCATTATAATTAAATTTAGAAGTTTATGATGTCTTGGACACAGAACGTGATTTTTAACATCCTAACATTGTTTTGTTCCATTCAAAATATATTTATGAGACACTTCATATTTTTTATTTATATATAATATTTTTTCATGAACTTAGATTGTCCCAAGGGAAGGAAAAGAGAAGCTACTTGTGTTCTTCAAAATAAGACCAGAGGTCATCACTTTGGAGAATCTTCATGAAAACGTGTTTGTTTCTTCAATGGTAGATTCTCCCATTTCGTCTTTATATCATACAATCCAGAAAGTGTTCGCTCCAGTTCTGCTGAAAGTAAGTGTTTCTCATACTACATCCATCAATTTTGAATGTGAATTTGACTTCACATATTTATTTAAATACCTTATTTTTTTTATTGCTAGTGGGGTGTGACTAAGTCCCTTGTACTGCAGCCACATTTGGCCTATTGTACCAGCCCCAGATGATAGGTGAGGGTGATTGTGGAGCAATTGGTGGAATAGAGATTGGCAAGGGAAACTGAAGTACTCGGAGAAAACCTGCCCCAGCGCCACTTTGTCCACCACAAATCCCACTTGACCAGACCCAGGATCAAACCAGGGCCGGTGCGGTGGGAAGCCAGCAACTAACCGCCTGAGCTATGGCACAGCCAAAATACCTTATTTGCTTTCTTCTTATATTGTTATACATACTTGGTATGGATTTGAGGATTACAGAAAGACAAGGGCCGCCAGAGATCTGAAAGAAAATGACAAAATGTATTTTGTCTAATTGTGAACTTCATAAATGACAAGTTGCTGAGAGAGTTCTTGTATGACTATGGCATCTTGGCGTGTCTGTCTTACATTGCACTTTGTGAATACACTTGTTCCCTTGTGTACTTCTATCCATTCTTGCACAGAATACGATTTTATCTGTATTGTCCCTTTTAGTGAATGATGGGGTATCTGAGATGTCCCACTACTACCAACCCAAGAGAAGATGGCATTATGTCAGTGCCCAACTTGGTTGGGCATTCATCTGTGACTTTTGGCTCTGCATGAGTAGAGCTGATAGGAACTAACATCTGCATTCTATCTGACAGCCAGGCTGCACTTAAAGCACTTAAAAAACACCAGATCAACTCAAAATTGGTCTGGGATTGCCACCAAACTCTCATGGAACTGGTCAAACATAACAGGGTAACATAACAGGGTACAACTGATATGGGTGCCGGGGCATGAGGGTATTGCTGGAAATGAAGCAGCAGACCATTTAGCTAAAATTGGAGCTGAACATCCATTCATAGGACCTGAACCAGCCTGTGGCATCTCTATAGGAGTTGCCAGACATGCGATCAGGACTGGACTAACATAAAACATAAGAAATACTGGGGATCTTTAACTGGACTCAGGCAAGCAAAGGGACTCATACGAGGACCCTCTACTAAAAGAGCGAAGAAACTGTTGAAGTTAAACAGGAACCAGCTACAGTGGGTGGTAGGACTACTTACAGGACACTGTCACCTCAAAGGACACCTCTTCAAATTGGGACTAAGTAACAGTCCAACTTGTGAGAGGTGTGAAGAAGAAAACGAAACAGCCATACATATCCTGTGTGAATGTGAGGCCTTAGCTTATTTAAGATTGCACCACTTGGGTCAACATTTTATGGAACCAAGTGACTATTTCGACATCCCCAAATACAAAATCTTGCACTTCTTTCAAAGTGCAGGATTGTTGAGGGGATAATCAGAAGGGGAGGCACAATAGATCACTGTGGTCAGGGTGCAAGGGCCAAGAAGGCCCACCCTTTATACATTCATTCATTCATTCAAGAGGGTCTTAGTCTGGAAGGTTCTGCCTCTGGCAATATTTGAGGCTCTTAAAGACCCTGAGAAACACTTGGGGGGAACACAAGAGCCCAGTAGAGATCTTTGCTCATAAGGGACAATTATAAATTATGCATTCTGCATAATCAACAATTTCATCTTGAACTCTAAAGTTTGGCTTCTGGCATAGTCCTTTTTAAATTACCTTGTGTGGTAGTCTTGTCTGGTGTATGGTTTTACCGAATTGTGTGCAGCATATACCCTGGCCCTGTACCTATTGCTTTGTCAGTTTAATCTTTGTCATATGTTTCAATACATAAAACAAGAGCCTTTTAAAAGGATCTCTTCATATTATTATCTTAACATCTTTGCATACTCAATCTGGCCTTGTACCCTTCAAAATTAAAAATCGTGTGAAATAAAGCAACAGCACTTCTGTCATTTGTGGATTTTTTTAATCATGTTATGAATGTGTGAATTAGCCTAGCTAATTGCTTACTTCTTTAATCATTGATTATTTCTTCTTTTAGTCAGTTGATTACCTTACACAATTAATGCAAAGTGCAAGTTAAAATATTTTACAAACCGTGTATCCTGTCTTTGCAGAACATGCTCTTTTCTTATTGATCATATATCATGATTTTGAATTTTAAATATTTGTAACTCTGTCTCTCTCATCAAGGATGCTTAATTGAAAGCACCATGAGCTGGCCTTCCCTAGCTTCAGATTCCTAGCAATAAATCAAGAAATAATTACATTTTTCCCTTGGGACATTAATTTGTGGTATTATTGGTTTATTATTATCCAATCATTTTGTTGTGTGTGTGTGTGTGTGTGCATTGTAATTGTGAATTAAATCCTGGAATTATGCAATTCAAGGCTATGCTAGCAACAAATTGTTAAGCGTTAACATATTGCACGAACATAAATTATGTAATGGATCACAAATAAGTCATCAGTCTTTTGTTTCAGGGTGTTATGCCCATTCTTTGAGTACTGATAATATATATTGACGTGAAGTTTAGTAAGTAACTTAGATTGTGAAGATTTGGAAGGTTTATTTCCTTTTCAAAACATACATATTGCAGATGTTTGTAAGGACCAGTTCAGTAAAATTGTGTCTACAGTTCTGATCCAAAAGCAATAGGATGACCAAGTGGACACTTGGTAGGTAATATGGCAGCAGTATGTCTATATAATTTCTTAAATTCACTTTTACATGAATAGCATAAGATCTGTTTGGGTAAATTCTGTATAGACATTCCTCCTACTAATTTCAAATGTATTCAGCAGCAAAATAATGCAGTTGTCTGTGGTGTATATGTATGCCTGGCACCATTATTCACCTCAATAGTAGACCTTACTGAAAGATAAACAGCCATGTATTTGATGTGACTTCAAACTACACTGGGAAATGTTTCTCTCTCTCTCTCTCTCTGTCACACAGACACACACACACACACACATGCACTCACCTGCACCCTGATGATTTCTTTACTTGGCCTAAAGATGGAGGTGAAATGTTTTTCCTAAATGTTTTTTGACTCTCAGCTGACTGCATGGCATTATGTCCAAGAAAGGATAACTCTTTGTGACAACTGCTATGAAAATCTCAGGTCCTTCCATATTTTTCATAATACTTTCCCTGTTAATTATGGCTCAGCAGTCTTTAACTGGATTCAACTGTTGTTCATCATCAAAAAATCATAAAAACTTAATGTTATCCAAATTGTAGCTATTTTAAATCAGTTATGCAACAAATTTGCATACTTACATTCAAAATTAATTTCTTTGTGGTTACTAAGGAAACAACAGAATACAATTTACACTGTTTGTAACATTAACCTCCTATAACAGAACATCCATATAAACTTGTGTTAGTTTTTGCAATACCATTTCATGATAGACCTTGGAAGGTCCATTGTTAAAATCTGTTTTAGTGATTATGAATTTTTTTCTTTTACAGGATGATAAATGGAGTTATAATTTTGATCCAAAACTTCAGGAACTAATAACACAACTTGAATCGGGACTGCAGAGTGTGTTACAAAAGGGAGATCAGTCTGTCAATAATAAAACAGAATTCAGTGGAAACATAGCTGGTGAGTTTGTCTTCTGTGGTGTGTGTGTGTATGCATGCGCACGTGCATGCATACACATGCACATGTGCATGTAGATATGTTGGATTCCTATCTTCAGAATTTACTTAATTTTTATGAGATATGAAGATTAAAATTTTTTATTTGATATAAAAATAGAGGACCCTTCCATCCTAAAGATGGAAACAACAGGTTCCTCTGGAATGCTGATATATATCTACTATACTAAACACTGTCACATCTCAGAAGGCAGTAAAGTTCATAATTATTGCCATGAGGACTTAAAATCACACATATCAGAATCAGCCACTGGTGCTGGGTTATATGGTTGTGGCGCAAAAAAGAGCTTAGCTTTAGTCTTGGACAATACACTACAGTATTCCAGGCAAAAGTATATGGCATAGTGATATGTACAACAGAGAATATATACAAAGGTTTTAAAAATAGGGACATCTACATTTTGTTGACAGTCAAGCCGCAATAAAAATTGCTTGTCAGTTACTATATCAACTTCCTAAATTAGTTTGGGATTGCCATCAGTTTCTAATGAAGCTGGCTAAACATGTCAGTATAAAACTGATATCAGTGCCAGGATATAGGGAAATTGAAGGGACTATGATTGTCAGTCATTTGGCAAGAGCTGGTTCTGGATGTTCATTAATAGGGTCTGAACCCTCATATGGTATCTCAGAGAATTTCCAGGAGGGCCATCAGGAACCAGATGAACAGAGGCCACCAAGAATACTGGGCATGTGTTCATGGACATAAATATATGCAAAGGGCTTATTTTGGGAATACTCTGCCAAAAGAGCTAGAGAACTGTTAGCTCTAAATATGAACAAGTGAGGACACTAAGAGTACTAATAGGACAATCACGTCAAAGTAAATCTGTTCAAACCGGGACTTGTAAATAGTCCCAACTGTGAAAGGGGCCATGATGACGATGAAACAGCTTCACATATCCTATATGCCTAAGAGGTTTTAGGTGAATTAAGGTTATGTCACCTGGGATTCCATTTAATGAAGTCAAATGAGTATAAAATGGCCCCATTAAGCAAACTGATGCACTTCATTCAAAATGTCAGACTCATGGAATTCTAACATTAATAAGGGGTGCAGGGCCACAGTTATTTAACACCCACCCCATTAATCTAATATAATCTACCTGAATCAGATCACTTCCATCCACCCGAACATAGCTAATTTCAATTTTACTATTTTTTGTTGCATATTTATCTCCATTGCCAGTCACAATAGCTGAGCAGTCTAAGGCATGCACTGTCTTTGCTCGCTCTGAAGTCAGGTTCGTGGGTTTGAATCCCACTCAGGGCATGGATGTTTGGTGTGTGTGTATGTTTTTGTACAGGTATAGGCCTTGCAACGTGCTGATCACCCGTCCAAGGAGCCCTACTGAATGTCTAAGATCTAGTAAACTAAAGTGAAACAGAGTTGTATGGAGGTAGGTCAAGGCTCAAATTGGGGCTGTAGCACCAAAGGGGGAAAAAAGTCTCCCATCTTCCTAATGCCCAATTTTGTTTCTAGTAGATTTCCCTCACAGAATTCTTTACTATTTTTGTTTTCTTTTCTCTGCTCACAACTGTTTTTGATATAATTATACTAACAATGCTCTCAAAGTGGTATCTGGTTCCTAGCTTTCTCTTTATTTTTTATTTTTATGTTCTCCAAGTAATTCACCTCTTCTGGGTTCAAATACTTTGTTTCCTGTTAACTGTTTTATGTTCCTGAAACTATCTGCTCTGTTAATAAACGTTTAAAATCTTAATGTTCTTGAATTTCAGTTTTTAATTACCTTTCTTTGAACAGTATGTGAAGAACTATATTTATAAAACTATGACTCCATATTTCAGTAGATATGGAGAATCTGTATTGTAACAATGTTGAAAAGTTGAATCATATATAGCATTTTTAAAACAGTATGTGAAGTAATAATTCTTACTCTTTCAGAAATTATGAGTCCTGAAGATGAAATGCAGTTTTGGTCGAATGTTGCCAATTCTGTTGGAAGGAAAGATGAAAAAGAAAAAGCAACTGCATTTTGGTATGCATTGGAGCCGCTTGTAAAGGATTTCAGGCAAGTATTACTGTGCAGTTTAGAATGCAGATTTTTTAAGAATTCGTTTGAATACAGCTGCATGTCTGAAGGTGAAATTTTGAGAACTACCAAACTACATGGGACTTTTCAGTTACTGTTAGAAACTGGTTTAATTACTTCTAGCTTCCAGAATTATCTCTATTTTCTGCATCCTGTTGAGTATCATGTTGCAAAGGTATACGTAGGTGCTGTCAACAGAGCAATTAATTATAATCCAATATTAAAATGTTTAATATTTGGATTATATTTTCATCCCACTACATGATTGACCTATAGATCTATACATCTATAGATCAAAACATGTAGTAGGATCCATAGATCTAAATCTGTATATCTAAATTTATAAATCAATACATGGAGAAGGATGAAAATAAAATAACATGAATATTACAAATTTAATATTGGTTTATAATTCACTGTTGTGTTGACCTTTGATAGCTCCCAGAAGACAGTAGACTTCATTGTCACTGCTGTAAGATCCTGAATTGTCACATGGAGTTAATTATTTGACCAACAAATGGCAGGAAAGTACAGTAGACAACCATGTCGACATAGGAGCCAGTATAGCATGATTTCAGTCAGTGTAATATTCAGTTATGGTGTGTTTCATACAGTTGCCAAGATGATGTGATTTGAGTTTCAGACTTCAGTATTCAACATTTGCCTCCAAATATCTCATAAATGGCTTTGATGTCTGAAACTCAGGGTCTTTCCTAATTAGAAAAAATGTGCAGAATTGAATGGAGATTGGTCTTGATCATAGGGAATGTCTTGAGCGTAATATATAGTTCTTCATCTTCATCTTCATCTTTATTAACATCCGTAACTGTTACAAAGTAACACATGGATAAGTCATAACATGTAGTACAATCATTCGGGAATCCTTTGCCCACGGCCTAAAGGGTTCCTATGTCAACAGAGACATACTCTAATTAAAACTACAATACAGAATACAAGTACACAAATTTTGGATTATTTTAAATATAAATAAGTTAATTTCAAGTTTATTTGCCTTTATGCTTAATCGACCAACTTTAAAAATACTACTTTAAAATCAAGTTACTAAAGTAACCATCACAACCATACTCATCAAGGATAAAAACACATCATCAAATCATCATTTAGGATTTTGAGCAGAGTTTCTCTATTCATCCTGCAGTCCCTCAAAGAGAAACTCCTTCATTGTATAAAATGGATTATCTAGTAAAAATAATTTTAATTTATATTTAAAATCTTTGAATCCATTTAATTTTCTTATTTTCAAAGGCAATCTATTGTAAGCTTTAATACCCATGTTTATGACACTTTTTTTAGAGGTAGATGTGCTACAGCTTAGTACATGGAAGTCCTCTTTTCTTCTAGTATTATATTCATATAAATCTGAATTTCTAGTAGTATACAGATTAAATTTCTGAAAGTAGCACAATACCTCAAAGATGTACAGAGAGGTAACAGTTAGGATCTTTAGATCTTTAAAGATTGGTCTGCATGTAGTTCTACTATTTACGCCTTTTATTAATCGAAGTATCCTTTTTTGTATTTTCAGTATTTTACTGCTTTCACACTCTCCCCCCCAAAAAATCAAACCATAACTTATTAAGGACTGAAATTTAGCAAAATAAACATTCCTGAGCGTAGAGAAACTCACTACATCTTTCAAGGATTTTATAATATAACACACCTTATTTAATTTTAGACATAAAGATTGAATATGTGAGCTCCATTTTAAGTTATTTGATATATTAACACCTAAAAATTTAAACTGTGAGGTATAACTAATTTTCATATTTTTGAAGGTGATTACTGGCTCAGACATATAGTATGATTTGTTTAATTGGAACAGCATTGCTTTGGTCTTTTCCGTATTTATAATCAAATTGTTTTTTGAAAACCACGATTCTAACTGGATCATCACCTCTCCTATCTTATCTTGGAGAATATTTATATTTTTATCTGTTACCAATATGTTAGTATCATCTGCAAAAAGGACAACTTCACCGTCAAATATATGATAGGGTAAATCATTTATATAAAGTAAAAACAACAGTGGGCCCAGGATGGAACCCTGGGGTATACCAAATTTTACATTCTTAAATGAGGAATTATACCTCTTCTTACGATATTTATTGTCATTTGAAGTTATTTCGACATACTGAGAACGTAGAGAAAGGTAGGATTTTAACCAAATTATGGCATTCCCTCTTATTCCATAATGCTCCAATTTCTCAAGAAGTATATCATGATCTATAACGTCATAAGCTTTTGAGAGATCAAAGAATATACCTACCACCCCTAACCGCCTATCCAATGCTTCCTGGACCTTTCCAATGAAGGACAGACACGCCGATGTAGTTGATTTATTTTTCTGAAACCCATGTTGATTTTCTGTTAAAATTTTGTATTTTGTAGTAAAAGATACCAGTCTAGAATACATTATTTTTTCCAATATTTTTGAAAATACAGATAAAAGCGCTATCGGTCTATAATTACTAGCTTCTTGTCTGTTCCCTTTTTTATAAACAGGCCTAACTTTTGCAATTTTTAATAAATCTGGAAAAATCCCCTGGTTTAAAGACTCATTAAAAATGAATGTAAGTGGTTTTTTTATACATTGAATACATGCTTTTAATAAAAATTCAGGGACTTCATCAACTCCAGCAGAGGCTTTACCTTTTAATTTAGTTACTACTAACACAATTTCATCTTCAGAAATGGGGAAGAGATACATGGAGTTTGGATTTCGGTCGACTAATAATTGTGGTAATCTATTATTATTTCTATTTCTAGTTTCCTCCACCAGTTCTTCAACTTTATCAATAAAATAAGAGTTTAATGTATTCGCCACCTTCTGCGGGTGTATTATTTTCTTTGAATTGTTTTGTAACCATATATCATGATTTGCCCTACCTGCATTTCCCATTTGTTTATTTATTATCTGCCACATCATCTTAGTTGGATTTGTAGCATCTCGTATTTGATTGTCATTATACCTTTTCTTAGCTTCAGAGATAACTCGTTTATAGATTCTGTGATATCTATTTATATAGTTTAATGAATCCCTTGATAGTGGTAATCTACACTTTAAACTATTTAAAAGCCTCATTTTCTGACATGAGACTCTTATTCCTCTAGATATCCATAAATTATCTTTGCGGTCACTCTTTGTTTCTAATTTCAATGGGAATGCTCTCGTAAAATAGTATAAAAACTTATTTATAAATAATGAGTATAATTCATTTACATTCCTTTCCACAGAAATTTCTTCCCATAATTCATCCTTTAACAAGTCTATGAATTTGCTTATATTTACCTTAGAAAACTTTCTTAAAAGTACTTTATCCTTTTGCTCCATTCTTCGTGTGTCTAAATTTACCCATAAGATCTGAGCCAAATGGTCAGAGAAACCCATATTTACAATTTCAATATAATTCTTATTAAACTGTTTATTAGTAATCATAACATCTATCGAGGATTTGGAGAGACTAGTAACTCTTGTTGGTACAGTTACTGTATTTTTTAGATCATAAGATATCAATAAGTTTTCCAGTGTCCGTGTGTGTTCATTTGCCTGGAGAAGGTCTATATTCCAATCACCACAAATAATTAACTTTTTCCTTTTTTTATGTATTCTATCGACAAGAGTTTCCAGCTTCTCCAGGAATAAACCAGCATTGTTTTGGGGGGATCTGTAAATACAGACCAATAACCATTTAAAGTCAACAATTTCAACTACAGCTAATTCGAAAATTTTTTCACAGCTCAGATCATTGAGAAATGTAACTTCCCTGGTATTTAACTCTTTGGTTACAAATATACATGATCCACCATTTTTACAATCCTTCCTACAGTTTGAAACATTATGAACGAGTAAGTCTACTGAGTTAAAATGTGCATATCACAGGTATGGCAATGGATGCAAGAATCACTTTTTTTTCCTCCAGTACCACAGTTTTAGTAGAAACAAAACATGAAAAAAAGCTGAAGTATATAATTTCTTATAGATGATGGCCTTCAGGTATGAACATTATTTCTAAGGTCTCAAAATAAAAGCTATGACAGCAGAGTTGGCCCTCTCTTGGAGTATGTAAAGTTACGGTGTCTAAGAAGGTGCCAACCAAAGAAAGAACTAATTAACCAAGGATTAGAACTAACTGAGAATGAAGGTGTACTTATAAGTGAGTGTAACAAAAACTGGGGCAGTAGACTGGGTTGAATTAGTCATGTGATGACAGTTGTTGAATAAATGAATGAATGTATGAGGGGTAGGCATTCTCGGTCCTTGCACCATGACCTCAGTGGTCTATTGTGCTTCCCCTTTTTTAATTATTCCCTTAGCAACCCTGCTCTTCGGATGAAGCACAGGATTTTGGACGTGGGGGCGTCAAAATAGTAACTTGGTTCCATAAAGTATTGACCCAAGTGACATAGTCTTAAATAGGCTAAAGCCTCACATTCACATAGGATGTGTGTGGCTGTTTCGTTTTCTGTCTGACACCTCTCACAAGTGGGACTATCACTTAGTCCCAGTGTGAACAGGTGTCCTTTGAGGTGACAGTGGTCTGTAAGTAGTCCTACCACCCATTGTAGCTGGTTCCTGTTTAGCTTCAACAGTTCCTTCGCTCTTTTAGTGGAAGGTCCTCGTATGAGTTCCTTTGCTTGCCTGAGTCCAGTTAAGGATCCCCAATATTTCTTGTGTTTTATGTTAGTCCAGTCCCTGATTGGCTGTTTGGCAACTCCTATAGAGGTGCCACAGGCTGGTTCAGGTCCTATGAACGAATGTTCAGCTCCAATTTTAGCTAATTGGTTTGCTGCTTCATTTCCAGCAATACCCTCATGTCTCGGCACCCATATCAGTTGTACCCTGTTATGTTTGGCCAGTTCCATGAGGGTTTGGTGCCAATCCCAGACCAATTTTGAATTTATCTGGTGTTTGTCAAGTGCTTTAAGTGCAGCTTGGCTGTCAGATAGAATGTAGATGTTCCTATTTCTATAGTTCCTATCTAAATTCTCCATAATACATGCTTTAATGGCATATACTTCTGCCTGGAATACTGTCATGTACTGCCCAAGGCTGAAACTAAGTTTCTGCCTCGTGCCATGGCAGTACACACCAGCTCCAGTACCCATATTTGTCTTGGAACCATCTGTATTCCAGATCAGTCCCCCTTTTCTATCAGGCCGAAACCCGTCTTCCCATTCACTCCTGTCAGGTAATCTGACCATGAAGGGTTTTTCATATACATGTCTCAGTATCATTTTGTCAGACCCCATTTGTAATATGGGTTCTTTTTTCATGTCCTGAGTTATGTATGCATGGCCGAAACCATCAGATCTAGGTTTCCATTGTCCACTGCACTGGAGACGGTAAATTCCTGCCCTGACCTCTGCATACAACTGTACCTTCAGTGGGGGGAGTCCAAGGAGTATCTCCAGTGCAGCTGTTGGAGATTTTCTAAATGCTCCTGTGATCAGTATTATATTCTTCATTTGCGGATTTCTTATGTTTTTCCTTCTATCCTGAAGATGGAGGTGATACGTTCCTCCGAAACGTCGGTTAAGACCACATATACACAGTGCCAAATCCCAGAAGACTGCTTTCTTCATAGTCACTGCCGTGAAAATCTCAAATCTTACAATGATTGACATTGTTTGGGAGTTCAAGGCTAATGAGCCTTAGTACCAGGAAATCGATACATTGCAAAGTATTTCTGTACTTAAAGAATGCTGGCAACTAAATTGACTTTTAAACTGTAGGTAAAGATAATGACAGATGTTATTAGTAATCCAAGACTTTATTTTAGTAAGGAAACACTTTGAACTTTTTGTATAAACATTCCATTTTAATGTTGACACATGTGCAAAACATATGTTTAATGCATATCTGTTCCCATTTGTTATCAGCTGTAATTTTCATAAATAGTTAAAACTTCCTCTGAAGTTAAACTCTGTACATATTTTTGTTTCAATGTAATACTAAGACATGTTGCTGTTTCAGATCTCTAGATTCCATATTCCTGGCAGATGTTGATGAAATACTTGAAACAACACACAACACATTAGATGACCTGTGGAAACTTGATGATTTCATATATCCACAGCAACGTATGGAGCACTTAATGGATGTTATTGGTTAGGAACTTTGAAAGACTTCTACTGATAATGTATATGTTGAGATACACAACAAGTTAGTACTGTAGGACTGTGCCTCTTGTTTGATGATTTTTTAAATTAATAGTAAATAGTAATCTTAACTGTAACATGTAATTAACTGATGCATTTAGATAATGCCTTTTTTATTAGGTTATTACAAATTAGAGGAGAATGAACTTTAGAATGCTGTGGAAAATAGGCTGACATTTGTGGACCTAAAATTAACTGCTATAAAAATGGAAAAGGAAGTTAAGTTTGTGAAGAAGAATTCTATGCAAAAATGTTACCCAAACAAATGTAAAATTATTTTTTTTCTTCAAGAAATTTCCATTGAAAGAGGACTTCCTGTAGTAAACAGTAAATAGTAATGCAGGAGGCAAAATATTCTGTCCTTTCTAGTTATTTTAATGTGTGTGAAGGATCTGACTGAAAGAAATGAATGCTCATTAATATATCATTAAGCAAATGATAATCGTGCATTCAGAGTTATGGTCAATACTGTTTTATGAAACAGGGAATACTTTGGCAAGATTCATCCAGAATAAACTGAAATCAATCAACCTCTGGGAAGAAGTTTATGTTCAAGTGGAAGAACAGTTGAATCAGGTAATGAATGTACATTTTTGTAGTTATGTCTTAAGTCTGCATTGTTTGCAAACTATTACTAAAACACTGGAGTGAGTAACATTTACTGACCAGTTATTTAATAGCTTAAATGAGACATAATTTAGTAAGGATGGACTATATTTATCTTCTAAATATGTAGGTCGTACCAAAAGTCATGAGCATCTTTTTTTTTTGCATGCAACCTGGGAACAGCAGACGAAAGAAAGTACAGTGGTAGGTGGAACCAGCTGTTGTGTTAACCTTGAATGTCTTGTGACATCAATAGCTTGCATCACATGACCAGTATCACACAAAATGGCTGACAACCATATGTCATTTTGCCAGCGTGCTGTCATCGAATTTCTTGTGATAGAGGAAATACCTGCTGCAGAAATTCACCAGAGACTTCAGCGTGCTTATGGAGGTGTGTGCATGGGTGCGAGCAGTGTTCGAAGATGGGTGAAACATTTTAAAGATGGGAACACCAGCATCGAAGTTGGGCCTTGGACTGGTCGTCCTCGAACAGCCTCAACTGAACGCAGCAAGGAAAGAGTGGATGAGATCATTCAAGATGACAGGCATGTGACTGTGGACACAATAGCCCGAAAACTTGGAATAGGGCACAGTGCACTACAGGAGATGATTGAAAGCTTGGGCTATAGGAAAGTTTGTGCTCGTTGGGTCCTGCGGTTATTGACCGAAGACCACAAAGGTCAGCGAAAAGCCATCACCTCAGAACTGCTGCAGAGATATCGACACGAAGGCGATGATTTTTTGCTCTGTATTGTGACAGGTGACGAAAGCTGGTTTCACCATTTCGAGCCTGAAACGAAACGGCAGAGTATGGAATGGCACCATTTGCATTCTCCATCAAAAAAGAAGGCAAAGACAGTGCCATCAGCTGCGAAGGTGATGGTCACAGTCTTCTGGGATGCAGAGGGGTTTATTCTGGCCGAATTCCTGAAACCTGGGCAAACCAGCAGTGCTGCTCGTTATGTCCAGATGCTGCACAAGCTCTGTTGTGCATTGCACAATAAACATACGGGACGAAACATCATCCTGCATGACGACGCTCGCCCCCACGCTGCTCGCCTCACATTGGAAGCAATTGCAAAGATGGGGTGGGAAGTTCTTCCACACCCCTCCTATAGCCCTGATCTGGCACCCTCCAACTACCATCTTTTCGGATTTGTGAAGGATCAGCTGCATGGACAACGTTTTGAGACAAGGGAGGCAATTCAGAAATCAGTGCGTCAGTGTCTTCGGATGGCTGGAACAGAATTTTACAGAAGGGGAATTTTCAAACTCCCGGAACCCTGCGAGAAATGTGTACAAAGAAGTGGCGATTATGTGGAAAAATAAAGAAAGGTCTCTAGATTGAGGTGGTGTATTTGGTTTGTCAATAATAAAGCATGTTACTTTACAAATAATTGTTGCTCATGACTTTCAGTACGACCCTTGTATATCCTTAAGTTCTGGGCAGTCACTGTTTTGCCAATTTGGACATGGAGTAGCCATACATAGGAAAACAAGTTGCTTAAATTTGGTAGCGGCCAACCCTACAAGCTATCATGTATTTGACTGCCATTTCAGAGGTGTTAAATAAGTTAAGTCATAACCCACTGTACAAGCCTGCATTGACAGAGGTATCTATGTTAGAATATAGTGACAAATTATGGATAATGTATATATGCCCCTATCTAGTCACTCTCTGAGTACAGTAACCACCAGTTGATTATGTTGGAGTAAGTGGAACACTTGCCGGTCACGGTAGCCGAGCGGTCTAAGACATGCACTGTCTTCACTTGCTCGGAAGCCAGGATCGTGGGTTCAAATCCCACTCAGGGCATGGATGTTTGTCTATAGGTAGAGGCCTTGCGACAAGCTGATCACTCACCCAAGGAGTCCTACCGTATGTATAAGATCCAGAAAAACCGAAGTGAACGGAGTTCATGGAGGTAGGCCTAGGCCCACTGGGGCTGCAGTGCCAAGGGGGGGGATATGATAATTTAGCCGGTCACGGTAACTGAGCGATCTAAGGCATGCACTGTCTTCGCTAGCTCAGAAGCCGGGATCGTGGGTTCAAATCCCACTCAGGGCATGGATGTTTGTATGCGTTTTTCTGTGTTTGTCTACAGGTAGAGGCCTTGCAACGAGCTGATCGCTCGCCCAAGGAGTCCTACCGAATGTGTAAGATCTAGTAAACTGAAGTGAAACGGAGATTTTCATGGAGGTAGGCCTAGGCCCAAATTGGGGCTGTAGCGCCACAGAGAGAGAAAAAAAAAAGTGGAACACTTACCTAGAAAGACCAACCCCTCCTCTCATCGAAGCAGAGGCATAATAATAGTAACAACAACAACAACAACAACAACAACAACAACAGTAGTAACAGTAAATACAAGGGTTGGATAAAAAGTAGTGGTAACACTGCTGTAACATGAAAGATGTGCATCAGGTGGCACTAGCGCTGTCTGTAGCTGATAGCAGAAGTTCAGTTAAAGTAGTGCAGTGAGTGGCTCTGGTTGTGTTTCATTGAGTTGCATTGTGCATCATCTTGAAGTGCAGGAGCCTAGTTCAAGCACCCTAACAACATATTTACGAAACAAGAACAACACTCCTGGATAAAAATTGAATTTGCGCAAGGTCGTAGTGCACAAAACTGTTATCAGGGACTGCGAGAAACATGTGGTGATGCTGCTTTGCCATATCACACAGTGGCACAATGGGTGAAATTGTTCCGTGAAGGAATGGATGCCATTCAGGGTGACACCATGTTGACAACCACACAATTCAACTTCTTGCTTCTTTGCTGGATGTCGATTGTTGATGGGCTACACGGGAGTTAGCTGGTGAGATACGCATATATCACAAAACCGTGCTCCACATTCTGCATGATATTCTTGGATATTGCAAAATTGCAGTGTGTTGGGTACCCGATACAATGTCCGAGGTGCAGCAGTGGCAACGTTATGCAATTGCACAGGACTTGTTGGACCAGTACCAGAAGGAAGGTGACGACTTCCTTGGAAGGATCATCACTTTGTTGGGCTCACTCATGCGAACCGCACTTGAAGCGACAATCAAATGAATGGAAGCATCCTGACTCCTTGTCCAAAGAAAGTGTGCCCTACACAGAGTAATGTGAAGGCAGTGTTCATTGTAGCCTATGGCATTGATGGAGTGATACTGCACCACAGTCCTTCGCCGCTGGCGACGGGAAATACTGCAACATCCACCATACTCACCCGATATGAGTCCGTGCGATTATGATCTCTTTGCCAAAATGAAAGAACCACTGTGAGGGACACATTACAACACAAGAGAGGAGATTATTTGTGCTGTAGGGCGGTCACTGCTGGAAATTAACAGAAGTGGATGCGCTGATAGTGTACGACACCTTCCACAAATTTGGCAGAAGGTGATGCACATGGGGGGGCAATTATATTGAAGGAGTGTAATTGTGTTTACCTCTGGTAATAAAGTCATTTCCGAACTATAGAGGTGTTGCCACTACTTTTTATCCGACCTTTGTTTAATGATCTTAGAAATGAATAAATATATGGTCATGGGTCCTGACGGGGCCCAATACCTTGAATTACCGTGCTTCCTATTTGCCAGCAGTAGCTACTGCTCTACTCTGCATTTTGCAACTGTTCAGCATGTACAGAGATGTTTCATGAGCTCTCATCATACAAAATGTAATAAATTGAAAGTTTGTGAGCCAGAATAGCGTAATTAGTATAGCAATTATGCTGTGGGCTGGGACAGCTGAGGAATTGGGGTTCAATTACCTGTAGGGGCAAGAGAGTAATCTCTTTTCTGTAACATCCAGACATGTTCTGGGGCCCACCCAGCCTCCTATGCAGTGGTAACCAGGGTGTGTTTTCCTAGGGATAGAGCAGTTGAGGCATAAAGTTTACTCGATAAATGATACAAACTCCGTCCCAAGTGCAAACAATATATATTATATGTCTTTGATCTTGTTCTCTTCCACACTACATGTTTCGGCCTCTATCGGCCATCATCAGGTGTATACTCTTAACGTTGCTGCTACACTGAACCCAGTCTAAAATTTAACATTTAAAAACACATTGTTATTTTCTTCGTATTATCAACATCTACCTCGTTGATATGTCTGGTATGTAGATTATATTGCACACGTCAAATTTGATTTTCCTGTAGTAGTATCATGTAGAGTGCAACAGGATGCTTAAGTATAATATTATAAAGTTTACTACTCACCTCCTTCTGGTGCTGAGATTAGGAATTGTGGAACTATACCTCCACTCCCCAGTATGTCTTCATGGCATGGTTCTTAATTAATTAAGTCCAGAGATAGCTTTACCTTAACATAAATGTTTAGTTTATCAAAAAAAATGTGCTGAAAGATCAGGTATTAATCTTTTTGGCTTTAACTTTGTCCACTTGTAAGTTTTACCATATTCCTTCAAAATATCATTAAATAAAATAACCCAGAGTTATATTTGTCTGACTCTAGAAAGAGCATAGGTTATGCCTCAAGAGGGGAGGGGGTCAGATTACATTGCAGTGGAATGCTAGTTTCACTGTCATGTTGCAAAAAACTTCCATTTATATATGTTTGATTTACTCTTCTTTGTATATCACTGTGAAATAAGTAAAATTAAATATACAAATAATGTGTGTAAATTTTTGTTCATATAATGCTTCTTTGTTTTCTAGGCAATTCGTGCCTGTAAGAAATGGAAAGTGACATGTGATCGACTGACATCTTTATATTGGCCTAACCATCCATCTCATCAATGGAAAGGAAAACCATTTTATCCTAAATATACACAAAATTTCAGCAATAGGCTTCAAGAGGTTGGCTTAATTTTAGAAAATTCATAGAGAAGTTATGAGAGTTTTAAGCCAAAATATATTAAATTTTATTGATATATCTTAATCCTTCTTAGGTTCTGGATTTGAGAACCATTCATCGACAACTAACAAGGCTACTATCCCACAAAGAACAGGAGGAGCTGAGGACAAATGACACTTTTAAACCTTTCTTGGGACTAAACCCAGTCCAGTACAATCCATACACTGAACCACTGTGGAGAGCTGCTGTGAAGCAGTTTGAGCATTCCCTCATACTGACTGAAGAAAGGGTAGCTGGGAAACTGAAGGTCCAGTTGCAGACTGTTAATGCAAATACTTCACAGGTATTTATATTGCTTTGGGAATTTTATATTCTTCTCCTTCTGTATTTCAAAATATGTTAATTTTGTAATCAATTGATAGTTTTAGTCCAACTTTCAGCATGTTCCTCTTTTGCTTTTGATACATTGTCAAATTAAAGGTAGACTTTCTGTGATGTTGAAGTATCAGTCTAGTCTAATGCCAAGATTAAGAATGCATGGAGCTATACGTCCAGTAGCTCCATATGTATTCATGATGTGCTTAATTGAACACAATGACAAATTTTTGTTTTATGTTTTATGTTTAATTTGTTCTAAGTCCCACATTACTTAAGGGCCTAAACACTTCATTGAACATGTGTTATTGTGTGTTTACATGAAAGAGAAATACTTTTAATAAGTTGTTAAAAACAAGGCAACCATCAAGTGTAACAAACGTTTTACTGGCATATTGAGTCAATAAAATTGCCTTATATATTTCAGTCTTACTGGACCATCTTCAGAAGCTTGTGTAATAAAAGGAGATTTCTTATATTTAAAATTATATCTAAAATTGTTAAAAGTTATACTGTATACCTTTTGTCTAAGTACTGTCATCCCTCATTAATCAACGTGAATTGGTTCCATGAAACGTTGTCCATTAGTGTTTCATTGGTTAACAAACCCAGTTTTAACATCTGCTTTGCTTTTAATTTTAGGGTCCATAATGTTACTAATTTTTTTCACAATGTTGCAGAATGTCATAAAGAACAGTGAACATTGGTAAGATTGTTTTACTATGCTACCAGAATGGCTGAACAACATAACTGAGCTTGTAAACATCACCAATGTGCACCTGCATTGGCAATCACTGATTGACTAAGGAACAATGATTGTTTGGGTATTTGGACATATTATGGGATTTTCGATGAATCCAGTCATTGATTAGTGGGACAGTGATTAGCAGGACATCATTTAGCAAGGGATGACTGTACAAGTAGAAGCTGTGACATTTGTTGCTCTACCAGCAGGGATGTGTTATTAATTTGTTATGTGAGCTTCATATGAAGTGTTTGGTAGTGCTTTGTTGATAGGTTTCTTATATCTCTTGCTACTTTTTGTGTTGGCAATGTGTTGGTGGAGATGTCAGTTACATACCATGAACACAAACAATAGCAAAGGAAAACTAGCAACAAAACGCTTCTCAACACAAATTAATATGCCTGTCCATTTGCTGTTTTCAGAGTTAAACTACATAAGTAGTGAGAGTTAATGTTTAAGCCTCACTGTTTTTAATTTTTCTTTTGAACTGTTGAGGTAAGCTGAAATACTGGATCACATACATATACTAACCTTTCTTCAATTTTTTCATAGCTTATTGATTAAAGTGTTTGGATATGTTGGGTTTGATCTTATAAAAATAGTATAGTCTGGTCACTGCTCTAACTGGTAGATCTTCTCAGTGGGGAAAGACAGTTTCTGAGCTCCTGTTTTCATCAGTCTGTTCCAGTGATTGGCGTAACTAGACCTAATATTTGGGGTGATCATAATGATAACTGATGACTGATGATTGTGGTGGTGATTATGTTAATGGCATTGGTGAAGATGACACTAATTTGACAATTTTCATGTGGTTTAATTTAATTTCACATGAAGTGTTAGTCTTCAGATTTCATGCATGCAGTAAAACAGTCATAAGAATCAAATCCTAAAAGGCAGCCATACAGTAGTTAGTGCAATAAAGGTAAAGGCAAAGTTGTCCCTGTGTTTAACTAATTAAGCAGTATGCCTTGAAGGCATATGGGGGAGTGTAATATAAAAATAATATTTTATTAAATGGTTTTGTATATTTACTTCCAGTATTTTCCTTTTCTTCAATTTTTTTCTAGCTTCTGCACGAGTTCAAACGTTACCAAGAACTGATTCAAAGACCAAGTGTGAAAAACACATTGGTTGCTGAAAGAGAAAATTTGTTGGGGATGCTGAAGGAATACATCCATAGTGTGAGTTCAGACTTTGGTTTGGGGAAGAACAGAGAATATGCCAAACTGCTGGACATGCCAGAAGTTATCAGCAACATATATTGGGTTCGTCAGCTGGAGTGTAAGGTATTTACCAATATTCTATTTTTAGAAGAGGAACAGGTGGTGTTATTACTATCAGAAACGATTATTTAATTATGAGATTGGGACTATTCATGGCAGTGAATATGAAGATTACTGTCACATCCAAGAAATTAGTATTCATCAAGTATTTAATTATAATGGCAATTCAGTTCAGTTCCTTTATTTAAGTGCTTGCCAGCTGTGAGTGGCCTATGACAGGTGAGCACTGAAAGTATACATAAACAAAAGCTAGACTAAGGCTAGAACTAGAACTAAAATTAGAACTAGAACCAGATTAAAATTTAATTCTAGGTAATAAAATAATACAGGAAACACAATAATGATGTAAATGTTCGGCCATACAGAGTGCTACGCTGTGTTCACTATGTACGCTACATACGCTGTGTACACTGCGATGTAGTTAACATAGGGAACATAGTGTACGTAGCGTACGGAAGTCTGTGTGGCCAGTCACATTGGCAATAAAGGGAGATATTTTTCTGTTCGTATAGCGAACATAGCGTACATAGCGTGCGTCGCGTACGTAACGCTCTGTGTGGGCGAACCTTAACTCAGTAGAATTAAGCAAAGGTAAATGTATCCTCAAGGGAGATGTTACATTTATTGAAAACGTCCAGAAATTTGCAGACATTGTTTGTAACCATGACGCACCTGAGACATAACTAATGTTAAAGGTGAAGAAGCCTGTATTTTTATTATTGGGTATACAGAGACCAACGGTATCCATGATAGAACAAGAGTCAATTTTGTTTTTGAAAACGTTAATAGGAAATAAATCATCAATAACTTGTTACCTGGAATGAAGCATTTTGAAATATAAAGAATTTGACATTGATTCATACTTGAAAAAGGAGTTGGGCTGAATAAATTAGTAAAATAAAATAGTTATAATTTAAAATTAAAAGCATTTGGTTGAATGCACAAATGCAACATATCAGAGGAATGCAGATGTTTCAAAACCAGAGACAATCCAAAGAAACTTAACCGCCTCATTCTATATACCTGTCTGTCTGTATGTCTATTCCTGTTGCTCTCACGTAGAGCATAGGACATCTGTGAAATGCTGGTTTCACATCAGTTTCTTAATCTTAGAGTGTTAGTAGGACTCCTTGGATGGGGTATCAGCCTGACGCAAGGCTGCTACTTGCACAGGAGAGCACAAACACAGAATAAACTCATTGAAACACCCATGCCTTGAGTAGGATTTGAACCCACCATCCCAGCATTCCAGTGGGTGAAGACATTTCATGCCTTATACCGCACAGCCACTCTGATTGGCACTGCATCATTAAAGCCCCATTATTTTAAGTTATCACTTCTGTGTCTGGTGTTCTCTTACAGTTCACGTTTCCATCTTGGAATGTGGTTGTATGGATTACTACATTCTTAGGTGTTGTTGTATAATACAGGGTGGGGCACAGAAACTTCATTTTTTTGAAGATGCATTGTGAAGGGAGGGGAGGTCGCAGAAAAGTGGGGATAGGCTTGACGAACGCAGCAGTCATGGTAGTTTCTTTCTAATACCCCTCAAAAGGAAACATGAGGTGGACGAGTGAGCAGCATGCGTTTGCTGTCGAAGCCTATTTTTTGAACAACCATTCCTATGTGGCGGTGCAGCGTGCGTTCTGTACTCACTTCGGAATTAAGCCCAGAGGTCCAGTTCCTGACCGGAAATCGATTGTTTTGTGGGTATAGAACTTTAGGACAACCAGGAGTGTGGCGAAAAAATCATCAGGATGACAACGGACCGTTATGACACCAGAAAATGTGGAGGCAGTTTGACATTCGGTTTTGAGATCTTTTTTGAATCAGCTCTTGAAGAAATGCATCTAGGAAATGTCTGATTCCAACAGGATGGTACCATGGCCCACACAGCCTGAGCTTCGATGACAGTTTTGAGGGCAAAGTTCCCCGGACGGCTCATCTTGCTTCGAGGTGACATCCCATGGGCAGGGCACTCACCTGATCTAATGCCCTGTGATTTTTTTTATGGGGATACCTCAAGGTAGAAGTTTTTAAACATCGCCCCACAAACCTGCTTCAGCTGAAGAATGTTATTCGGCAGGAAGTAGCCCAAATTCCGGTGCACATGTTGGAACGTGCAGAGGGGAACTTCAGAAAACGGTTTCATCAGTGCACAGAGAACGGTGGCCACCACCTTCAAGATATTTTGTTTAAAACTACATGATTTAAAACTTTAAAGTATGTTCTTTCATTAGCTAAACATAAATTTTGTCTATCAGCAATAATTTTTCTTTTATTTGCCTTGAAAAAAAGGAAGCTTCTGTGCCCCACCCTGTATTATATTTCAGCATCCTGTTGCATTGAGGTATAACTTATAGGCTTGTTTTCAGTCTATAATGCAACAGTATTTGTTGTTATATTAGTATTATTGCATTATAGATGGAAAACAAGACTAAGTTTTGTTTTATGGTTCCATGTATATTGTTATTTGATTTTCATGGATTTTGAAAGCAAGCAACCTTTCTGCTTAATCTGATATCTTCTAATGTATTTCGAATAAGCATTTCTGATGCATTAACTCTTTATTATATTATATATAGGTAAGAGACATTGAGAAGACAAGTGCCAAGATTTTGAATGATTTGCAAGGTTATGCAGACCTCCAGAGAGCTGTGGGAGATGTCCTGAGGGACTTGAAGGAATACCACACAGATCAGTTTGATAACTGGACACGGGATGTTGGGGCTGCCATTCATAACAAAACTCTCAGGTAACTCATTCTCTTAACACTTTTCAGAAGTTCCGATGAGAGTGTTAAAGTGTACTTCTATGAGATATATGTTTCCCCCCTTCAAATATATCCTTTCATATTCATTTATTGCTGATACAATTCACTTCCATTTCGTTTGTTTTGTCAGTCATGTGATCACCAGTTGAGAAAGAAATGAGCGCTAAAAATTCATAGTAAACACCAACATACAAGTCTGTTATTATGAAGCTGTAGCATCATAATTCATTACCAGCATTATGGAGGAGCATATTGTGAGCATATTGCCTCCATCTTCAAGGTTGAAGTGAAATACTGTACTTTGAAATTCTTAAGCATAGTTAGTAAATTTGTGCTCATGTTCGCAGCTTAATAACTGATGAACCAGTCGTTCAGTTTGACCAAGGCAAGTTGATGCATGTAAACTATAATCCACGCTTGGTTGGATTGGTGAGAGAGGTGCGTCAACTCATCATACTGGGATACAAAATACCAATGAAAATTCAGGAGGCTGTAGACCTTGCTAAGAAATTCATGAGACAAGCAAAAGCTCTTGAACAGGTATGTTGTATTAACTAATTAATTGCATGACAACTTTCATACATTTAACACTTTTGCTATATTTATTTAAAAATAAGACATGTATTTGTTTTGCTGTTGTTGAATTCACTAGACATTAGTCCATTAAACCATGAGTCCTTGAATGTACTGTTGAAATCATTATACTGCCGGAGGTATCCTTTCTCCCACATTACCTTCTCCTGTATTGTTCTTATCTGTAACTTTATAACATACAAGATTGGTGAATGCAGTTATAGCAGGAAAGATGTTCATAATTGTATCACTACTTTCTGGTGCCATGTGCTTTAATTTCTCACCATACTACAATGTGTATCCCCTTTGTACCACACATATCGATGTAAATGCATGGAACAGGATCGTGCCCTGAGGCTCATACATAATAAGTATGGGTAATGTGTATGTAACATTGTATTTTGATAACTAGGTTGCTAACTTTCACAACACCATTGGTGACCGCATGATCCCATCTCAGAGACCAATGATGCTGGAGGCTGCTCTGGATTTGGCACATTTAGTGGAGGAACAGAATGGAGTTACATGGAGTGATACAGCTGCTGTGGACAAGTATATTGCTCGTTTGCAGACAGCAGTTGAGAGGCTGTCCAAAGAAAACAACAAACTTGCCTCTTACCATGCCCAAATCAGAGATAAGGTGAAAAAATTAGTCACTTCTGATAGTAATGATCATGATGCAAAAGCTGAGATGAAAGGGGTATTTGAGGTTTGAGCAAGAAATTCTAGGTTTGAAGTTATACTACGAATTGAAATCCTCAGTATGGGGATATTATGCAAATGGAATAATAACCAATTATTGCTCACTTTATATCTATGACAGGATGTTGCCATTTTTATTGGATGTGTTTGTTGAATTTTTTTGGATTTTGAACTAGCTGATGTGAAATAGCAGCATATGCTCTTAAATTCGCTGTGGAACTTGATAAATATAGCCATTGAAACATAAAACTCTGAACAGTTTCTGAGACCAAAACTCTCAGCTGTTCAGAAACATTTTTGCTGTTTTGTTCACTTAAAGATGACTGAACTTTTGCGAATGTTTACGTACGTTCCCTCAATACTGCATTCAAGTTGCTTTCATTCATGAAAACAGAAGAATGATGGTTCATGAAGTTGTAGCAAAATTGACTTTTCATCACCTGCCAGATGATATAAGGATATGGGAATATGAAAAGTCTCAGCAAAATTCATACTGCTGGGTACAAGAATGCGCCTTTCAATTCAGAATTCTGCACATAGCAGTTTCTGGCCATGTGCAATATTCAGTTTGCTTTCCTACCACTGTATTCACCAAATTTTGCACTGAGATATTTTTTTAAGTATCGGGTGTCATACAAATATATGGTGTGAGACAAGTATTGAATGTCCAGCCAGAAGAAGAGCACTAGAGGTGATTCAATAAATGCAAGCACCTCTGGTAGGTACACATCAGGGAGAATGAAATTGGATTCATTATTTTGACCTTCACTTTTACCCAAAAGAATGTGTCTTTTTTTTTTTTTTTTTTTGTATATGCTTAATATTCATGTTGATATGCTCTTTCATAATAAACTAACTTGGTCATGTATTGAATTTAAAAATTAGAGATATATATTAAGTACAGTACCACAAGGGATGGAGTACTGGTTACACTACACATTTTGAAACGAAATGTGAGCTTTTGGGATTGAAAACGTTAAACCTGTACATATGCTTAATGGATACCAGATGTCATATTGTGAAAAAACATAATCATAATTTTGATGATGAAGTGTATGGGTGTTTTAAAATATGTTGTAGGTGATTATGCTAATAAACACGGACTTGCTTCGACATCAACAAAAGTGGAAAGAAGGACTGAAAGATATACGGGACATTATGAGTCAAGTGGAAGACCAGGTTTGTAGATTTATGGTCCTCTGTCAAAATAACACAGGTTTGTAATTACTTTATTGCATTATATTCAATTGTGTAAGCCTTTGGTCCAAGTTGCTTTATGTGATTCTGATATAATAGATATTGTGTCCATTTCAAATGCAGAGGTTTCTAAAGAAACTTAAACTGCAGTTTAGTGTCTGGTGCTCTGATAATTGATGAGAATGACTAATATGGACCATCTTTAATCATTTTTAGACAAACTCCAGTTCTTATTTAATTACTGAATTGCAGAAGGATATTATTTGTCAGATTTTAAGGAAAGTGTTAGAGAAATAACAAATTGTAAGATGTAATTCTCAATATTTTATAAGCAGAACTGATAAAATCTTCTGAATCATCTCCAAACTCTCATGGTTGAGTGTCTAAGAAGATTTTATAACATTTGTGAAATATATCTGTTGTTCTTCTAGTACAGCTGTGACAAACTTGCTGCCCGCGGGCTGCATGTTGCCCCCATAGCCACAAAGTGCGGCCCCTCAACTTTTAGAGCTAATTGATATTAAAATCAATATTAAAATTTTAGTAGAAATATTTTTGTAAAGGCAATTTTCCAACAGACCAGAAGAGAAGAAGTCTCACACAGACATAAAGTATCAGGTTGCAGGAAAAGTGATTCTGAGAATTGCAGAAGGGTTTGTCCAACTGACGGTTTGTAAAGTTCGTGAAGGACAAACTGTTGTATTTCAGAAGGGTAATGCGCTAAAATCCGCAAGGCCTCACCACCCCAAGTATTTCCAAGAATCCCTTTTGGAGGCGTAGTAAGAATGCAAGGAAGGTGGCAACTGATAGACAAGTGCAAGGGATTTCTACCTTCAAAACTAGCTTGCAACCCCCAGCCACTGTCTAATGGGCTGCTAGCAAACTTTCACTTTTATGACCATTGAGACAAGATACACCTTCCTACTAGTCCGGTAGTCTCTTGTACATTGTCATTCAGTTCATTTTCACACAGCGACAGGTGCTGATGTTACATTGTGATGAACGTATAAAGGTTATAATTAAACATTAAATTATCAACTACGAGTTTTCTTGCATATGTACAGTAACTTTTAAAGGGCAACATCGCTTTTAAAAAATTCAAGTAGCAAAAAAAGAACTACTGAAAGTGAGCGCCGTGTTTTTCAAGAAAAATGGNGAATTAAATTTCATTGTATCAAAATCTAATGTATATTTCTATTTTGAAGATCGGCCCTGGATCATTATTTATAAGGCTGAGGTGGCCCTCTGTACAAGTTGAGTTTGACATGCCTGTTCTAGTATACGAATATTTTAGATGAGGTGAAGGCTCTGATCTGTGAACAGTTGTACTGGATTACATTTTGGACCATCATTAACCCTTTTGCGTGGTCATTTAAATTCCGCTGCCTTGTCTCTCCGGCGGTAATATATTCAGCCGTCCATTTAAATTTTGCTCGAAAATGATTTATTCATCATTGTTCTTAAATTATATGAGATAGGAACAAGAAACTTTCACTAAAATGATCTTAAAAGGTGGTTTTATAACCTT
>NW_019723906.1:143566-146463 GCF_002891405.2 Cryptotermes secundus
AAACTCGTGTCTCATTAAATATAGTTCTCCTGACAACAGGCCAGCGAAAAATCTAACAATCTACAGCAAAACCATCAATTATTATGGGCGTTATAACATAGGTGTGCAGCTGGACGAAACATTGACGTCGAACCCCCGCAGACGATTTAAATACCTTGACGAAACATACACGTCAAACCACGCTGAACGGCTAAGATATTCCATAACAATATCTAGTATACTTGTCTTCTGCTAATGTAATGCTGTTAGAATTAGGCTAGTTATATATGATTGTTCCTTGAAGGGTCTTTTGTTTAGAGTGGTTTGTAAAATTATCAGTTTATTAATATATGGAATAAACTATCAAGCTGATAGACTTTTTGTGAGTGTAAGAAAATGAAAAGGCATAAGTATTTATGATTTCATGTGCAAGAGAGCATTGGGATATCTGTGAGATACCAGTTCACAGGCACGTTTTTGTCACACTGCGATTGAATACATGTTGTTTCTGACTGAAAATTAGACTTACTTTACACACAAACAGCCCTAAATAAGTTCATCATGTAGCACTATGTATAATAGAATTTTGAAGTTGTGTCAGTTATAACAGATGATCTTTAAGTAAACTAAGCAAGGTGTACTAAGGTGTATAGTTATTTATTCAGACAACATCAGTTTTATAGTAAGAAATATGATTGTAAATGGTGTTTGTACTTCAGAAATTCTCAAACATGAAGTCTTGGCGAGCACATTGGGATCATCAATTATATAAGGCATTGGAACACCAATATCAAATAGGGCTTGAAGCACTAAATGAACATCTTCCGGAAATTAAAGTGGAGCTGGTATATCGGTAGGTTGACTGTTTTTTCTGTTCACATGCCTGTTAGCAACATATAAATTAACAGCAAAGGCATACTAAATATTTTTTTTTCTTGCAGGCAGCAGAAGTTGCAATTTAGACCCCCTATGGAGGAAATCCGGATGAAATACTATGGGCAATTGAAACGTTTCTTGGCAGTTCCTAATAATTTTAGAGGTGTTAGTGAAACAAATGGTCTTCTATTTCCTACTATTATTGAGAGGCAAGTACCACAAAGGAAATGTAATCTGTGACTTCACTTTTTAAAATGAAGTGCCCTTGAAATGAAAATTGATGAAAATGAATCTTCAGAATTCTATTTTCATATTTAAATATTATGTTAACACTTAATACAGCTATTTTTACCTGTTGATCTCTCTGAATTGTTATTACAATGAAAACCTTATCTGTGTGCACTATGAAGCTTTGCATTTAGTATTTCTTAGGCTTCATTACCAGCATGCCATGACAGTGTTGTGTGAACATTTATGATTTAATGTTCAATGTTAGTCCCTTAAGTGGGCAATTCAGATTAATTCTAGAATGAAAGAAAAAATGGAAGATTCAGGCTGTAGATATTAAGCTTTATTTTCTGTGTTGATGACAGGAATGCACATAGGTTTGGCCATTTATTTGCCAAAGCTGAAGAATTATTTGAGCGCTTAAATGCAGTGAAAGATCGATGGTTGCAAGCAGTTGCATTGGGTTCAGTTGATTTAGATTCCCTGGCCGACCAATATCTGCATACTTCTGAGGATTGGGATCGAAACTTTCGAGCTTCAAAAACATGGAGTCAGGAAATTGCAAAGCTACCAGCGTAAGTTGATTCATTGAAGTCCCATATCAGTTAATAGAATTGTCTGAGGGTTCTAAAAGGATCAGTCACTGCCTTATAGTCTTTATGTTTTCTATAACACCATGGTGTAGATTTTTTCTCAGAAAAAGTTCAAGAAGTGGCAAATGGTCTATTAATTTTGTACTTGATTTAAAGCACTGATGAGAAGATAGACTGCTTCTCAGTGAGCTTCCTGCCAGTTCGTGCTGAGATTGAGTTGCACAACCGTCGGTATTGGGACACTGTGGTTAGTTCTCTGCAGAGTTCCATTATGCGAGATGTTGCAACTATTGAGAAGTTTACAACAGAGTCAACTGAAATACTTTCAAGGCAACCACAAACCGTTGAAGAAATTGGTGCAGCAAATGCTAAACATGCTGAAATTATGAAGACTTCTGTAGAGGTACTTAATTATTTACTTACTTACTCACTCATAGAGCTGAGCCCTTCTGTAAGAGCCACAAATTCTGCAGCTATTGAAGAATTTCCAAGCATTTTATGGAACCCAAAGGTTCATTACCATGTTCACAACAGCCCTCCACTGGTCTCTGTCCTGAGCCAGATCAATCAAATCATTACCATCCCATCATATATCTCTATTATTATTATTATTATTATTATTATTATTATTATTGATTATTCGCGCGACGCTCGTTGCGAGCAGACGTGTTTTGCGTGAGCTCCCTCTGTGCGGTGCAGTGTGTGTTTGTGTAGTGAACTCTAGCGAACAGGCTACTATGCCTGCGAGCAAAGATATTTGTGGCCTGTGTAGTAAGGGCTTCTACGGAAAGCAAAAGTTCATCAAGTGTGTAGGGCCTTGTGCTGTTAGATACCATCTCAGCTGTGTCAATATCAGTGAAGCTGAGTATAGTTGCCTTATGGTGAATGGGGAATCAACCTACAAGTGCACGTCCTGCATTAAGAATCTTAGATCCTTGAGACGTGATGATACTCCTGTGAAGACTCGGTCTGCTGCCACTGAGATCTCTGAGGCTGTTTCGCCTTTGAAAATTATCTCTCCGGACAGGGTACTGGAATTGCCTCCTATTTTTGAGGATGGCAAATATGAGGCGTCGATGGTCCTATTAGAGACGATCCGCCTTAATAGTCAGAGCGCGGTTGATATTTTAAAAACACTTTTAGACTTGGTGCACAAACTTAATGATGATGTGACTCATTTAAAACATGATAATTCCTCCTTAAAATTGGAATTAAAAAAAT
>NW_019723906.1:150103-153512 GCF_002891405.2 Cryptotermes secundus
GGGTGGGCTTCCCCATGCACTTAGACCAGTTGTTGGTCCATTGTGCACCCCCCTTTAATTTCTACTGTCGCCATACCCTACCGGTACTGGTGCGTGCTATCAGCCCCGTTCAGCCGAGGTCGGCTCTCGGTACCTGATATTTCCCCCATCTACCAGAGGCATTGGAAACTACTTGGGCGGGAAACTTGTTGCCTAATTTTGCTCAGAAGTCTCCTAGAGACATGAGGATCTTTTACATGCCGTAAATCTACAACACGGGACCCACAGCTTAAAGTCCCTCCCGGAGGACTTGTTCCCTGAATTTTTCCACCCTTAAAAATTCCACGACCTCCGCCGGGTTTGAACCCACGTACCTTGAGTCATGATCATATATCTCTAAGATCCATTTTAATATTGTCCACCCACCTATGCCTTGGTCTTCCCAGTGGTATCAAATTTTATTTCTGTAAGATTTTAAATTGTAAAGTTGTAAAAATTGATCATTAGGTATTTGTTTTATTGCCTTATAACTTTATGATAATTGCATTAGTAATTTATTTTTGTGAACAAATACATGTTTAATTGTTAATTGTCCTTTGTTCTAAATTATGAGTTCTGAGAGCTTCTGAAAGATAAGATGTGGTCCAGATATTTTGTGTGATTAGAACTGTTTGTTGAACACAGATGCTTGTCATATTTGAAGAAGCTGAGAAGAAAAATAAGACTCTTGCAAGTTGGACAAAGGAGAGGGTGGAGCAAGTTAACCGTATTGCAGCAGTATGGGACAACTTTCAAGCCATACTAGATAATCATCAGTATATTCTCAGCAGACAGGTGTGCCCTGTTATAATGAACTGGTACTGTGGACTGTGTCTGCTAAGGACTGCTTTCAAAACTTCCCATTTTTGCATCAGTAGGAGCAGTGAGAAATGCTATTGCCCAGTATTAGTGTACTGGATGAAAAAGTTTGTGTCATGAATGACATTAATAAATAAATCTGCTTGTAATTTTTTGTATGCTTAAGCATCAGGACAGCATTTACTTCCATGAAGTCTGTTAACATGTATTTTTCCTTATTTTGAATTTTAAAGAGCAAACGTGTTTGGCTTTACTTGTAACTAATGGAATGGACACTAGGTACCCTGCTTCTTAATTTATCTGTTACCTTTTCTTAACAGTGTAAGGAAGAATATGAGCATACACACTCATAGATGGCTGCTTCTCACTACCTATTTATTGGGTGACATATTTGCCTGAATGCCCTTATCTTAGGCTCATTTGTTAAATAAATGTATCTATTATAATTTTCATAGTACAAAAGTGTGTTCTACAGAAGAGCTGTAAGAGAATAAATACAACCCAAACTACTAGCTAGAAATGTCCTCTTCTTTCTGTCCAGAGCTCAGGGCTGTTAGTCTAGTATTTCAAAACCACAGAATTTGGATTTGGTTGGTTTTAAGATAAGGGAACTAAGAGAGGTGCCAGGATTTTACAAACTTTCTGAAAGTCGAAAATAAATATGGTACACATATAGTATAATTGGAGCAGTAAAAATCACTTTCTTTCTGAAGAGTGAGTATATATTCAGTAGAAAGAAGATGCATATAAACAGAAACAAGGTGAAATACCTTTTTTTAAAACCTCAGTTCTGGAGTAGAAGGTCAAAGTAGATTAACTCCCGGACAGAAAGTTTTCAGGTATTTACCTTCAGTAACATAGTAACATAATGTAACTTATTATTGTGGAAGTGTATTTAGGTATACTATCTATAAATATTTGAAGGGATTTGAAGATAAAATAAATATTAGTGTAAAAATATTCCTTGCAGGTTGAAGGAATTAAAAGTAATCTTATGACAGAAGTTCAAAAGCTAATGGGTGAAGTAGAAAAGTTCCAGTTGCGCTGGGAACAGCTGAAGCCTCGGGAGACAAGCCTTCAAGATGGTGAACCTGAGATCCTAACTAAGAGCCTCAGTATTCTCCAAGAAAAGAGACAGGAATGGCAGCTACTGTTACAGACAAGAGATAAGCTTCTGTAAGAATCAGATTCATGTAACTTTGCAATAGCAGATGATGCAGTTTGATGTGACAAATGTAGAAATGCTGTGCATTGTTTTAAATAAGATATGAAATCACCATCTAGCTGTATGTAATTTATTTCCTCTCTCTGATTAATTATTACTGTATCTCATCATGTCTCAGTTATAAGTGACCAGCCTCAGAGGGAGACCAAATATTAAAGGAAGCTTTACAACATATTTAAATTAAAGGTTTTAAAATTAACAAGTCATAAAATTTTTACAAATGTCTAGAACTGATATTATATTGATGTCCATTAATATGAACAGTTGCTAAATATGATCTTGTTAACTATTAGTGTGTCATATGTCATATATTGCAGTCTCATGCTTGAACTGTGATGTTTGCTCTGATCATTTGCAGGCAAGACTGTGCTAATTTTGGAATTGAGATTCCTGAATTTTCTATAGTAGATGAAGTTGAGAGTGACCTCAAGAAGCATGAAAATATGTGGTCTCTCTTTGATGAATTCAATACAGGTAATTATTCATACACAGAAATATTACATACCACAAAATATGGCATAATCTGTACAGCTGACAGGTAGAATTAAAAGAATGTTACATTAAACATTAGCATATATTTAACATTTGAGTACAATGTTCTTCATTCACAAGACTGCAACTTGACAGTTGTATTCCAGCATAACAGAGTTTCCATAATTTATTTTACCTGCAGTACACACAGAACATAATGAAATGTGTGGATTATCATCTTGATTTGTTCAAGAAGACTGGTAATCCAAGCAACATTTCTGTAAAATACATACCATGATTTTTAATGTAATGTCTTAAGAAAATGAAAATACCTTGCATGGTATCTTGATAATTAGTGTTTTAGGAAATGTCACTTCAGCATTACAACTGTATTCTTTTGATATAATGCTGTTTTTATTTCTTATTGAATTTATGTAGGTATTGAAACTATGTCAAAAGAAGAATGGATTGTATTTTGTAGCAAGAGCTACAAGTTTGAAGAATTCCTTCAGTATTGGCAAGAAAAACTTAAATCTGGTGTTGAGACTACATCATTAACTGTAAGGTTACTGCAAGAAGTTGAAAAGTATAAGGTGAGAATCACAGATTGTCGAGTAACTGACTCTGAGCAACAATTGGAAACACCATGTATAAATCTTCGTTAAAGATGATGTTACATTGTTGAAGGTAGTTGGTACAGAAGATGTCTGGAGAACTGTCAGCAAGTAAGATTTGACGTTCTCACAGAGGTGGTTATGAAGAGTTCTGTCCTCTATGATATAATGCTGTATAGTCCATTGAAAGTCTGCTGATGCGTCAGAGGAATGTGTTGCTCTGCTTGCAACCTGCTTCATCCTTTTTTTTTTTTTTTTTTTT
>NW_019723906.1:153521-176249 GCF_002891405.2 Cryptotermes secundus
AGCTTGGTCTTCAACCCTGAAGATGAAGGCAACATATTCTTCCAAAACATCTGTTTACTCTCAGTAAAGTACACAGTGTTATGTAACAGAAGATTATTTGTGAATATATGCATTGCCATGATCTTAGTGACTAGATGGGGTTAGGTGTTACTTAGCAATGACTGTTTCTTTGCTGGCTTCACAATTCTGGCTTTCAGCAGACATATATGTGTGTGCATGCGGGTGTGTGTGTGTGTGTGTGAGAGAGAGAGAGAGAAGTCAAGAAGCAGTACAAAACTCTTTCAATCTTCACAATTCTGGCTTTCAGCAGACATATATGTGTGTGCATGTGGGTGTGTGTGTGTGTGTGAGAGAGAGAGAGAGAGAGAGAGAAGTCAAGAAGCAGTACAAAACTCTTTCAATCTTGATTTTTGTCATATGGGTGGAAGAGGTAGAATTGGCACACATACTCTTCTTAATGCACCAAGAGATAGCACATTTAATTTCTGTCATATGCACACTTTATTTTCTGATCACTCAAGTTGAATCTAGAATAGAAACTTTTAATATGCTGAGCAAAAAGCATAATTCATCTTTAGCTTGCATTGCATTATACTGCTGTTACCCTATGATATGACAACACAGTGGCAAACAAAACAATTAATTGTGCATAAAATATGGAATCCAGATCTTGAGTTTTATTCTCTTTTTTTTTATTTGTTTAGTTTTTATAGTTTGAATAGTACAATTCAAAACTTCACACAATATTTTAGTCATAACAGTTATAACTCCAATTGAAACTAAAATTTCTTATTTGACTGGCATAGAAATATTTTTTGTATTTCTTTAGGTCATGCTGCCATCACTGAAGTATATTCGTGGAGAAATGTTCAGTGACAAGCATTGGCTAGAAATGTTTGGAATTCTTGGAATTCCTAGCAAATCAGTTGAAATGCTTACATTTGGTGACTTCTTAAATGTTAAAGAGAAGATTGCTGCTAATGCAAATGCCCTTCAGGTAAGCATGTGTATAGTGATTGAAAGTCATGTAAGTCATGCCATCAGTTTGCTTCTCAAACAGATAGACAGCTGGAGAATATTTTTACTATGTATGTATGTGATAAAATTGAATTGTGCAAGATTTGAGGTTTTCTGCAGCCACCTGCTCACTCTGGTTCCTCACCTTCTGCCCCGAAGATGGAGGTGATACGTTCCTCCAAAATGTTGAGTCACGCAAGATCTACATGGTGCCACATCCCTGGCATTCAACATTGAATCGGTTTAATTTGGTGTTAATAGTTGATAGTTGATATTGTAATGTGTTTTGCTACTGAAGACGCCTTTCAGATTGTTAATTGGTTTATTTAACAACCTACAAGTCTTGGCTGTAGTTAATTATAACACTGTTATAGGTTTACACACTTTACAAGCCCTATACAATAATCTGTTCACTCTATCTTCACTAGTCTTCACTTATTCACAGTACAACATGGGAGCTATACCAGGGTCACTGTATTTCACACTCCCAATACCTTCTCACAGTATTATATTTAAGCATCCTGTTGCACTCCATACGATACATGACACAAACACCGTCCCAAGTGCAACAGTTCATTGTAGTTCTTTTGTCCCACCCTCTTCCACACTACATGCTTCGGCCACAAATGGCCATCATCAGGTGTATGCACTCATGTAGCTGCCACACTGCATCCAGTTTAAAATTTAAAACCACAAGTCTTCCCAATTGTTCCCCTCGTCGTTACTAACAGGTTTCGATTTATTAGAATCTACTTTGCTGATATCTGTCTGCTTTGTGCATTATCTTTGTTGCCCACACCCGTCAATACCAATATTATGAACCGGCACACAATACATCAGACAGCACACGTAGTAAAGATGAGCAGCGGCCGCACCCAGGGAGCCTACACAGAATAACAGTGCTGAAAACAAGAAGTAGCCGCTGCAGCGCTACAGACATGGGGCGAGTAACCCTGAAAATTTTAATTTTTAAAAGAATTTCAAATTAGAACTGAAGATTTTGAAGGTGCCGGTTCATAATATCGGGATTGATGGGTGTGGGCAACAAAGATAATGCACAAAGCAGACAGATATCAGCAAAGTAGATTCTAATAAATCGAAACCTGTTAGTAACGACGAGGGGAACAATTGGGAAGACTTGTGGTTTTAAATTTTAAACTGGATGCAGTGTGGCAGCTATGTGAGTGCATACACCTAATGATGGTCGTTTGCGGCCGAAACATCTAGTGTAGAAGTAAGCAAGACGAAAGACCTACAATGAATTGTTGCACCTTCTCACACTATCACTTCTAATCACACGTTCCGGTATTCTTCTTTCTGCGTTCACGATTCGCTCGCTACAACTGAACTCGTCGACTGTTACAATTCAACTGTCTTCTTAGGCATGCAGTTCTCTTATAAACCCTCAGCCAGACAACGAAAAGCACCTCACATCCCTGTTGCCTAATCGCCTGTTTACGATGTTGCTGGGGAATGCTGCCGAGAGTTGCCTATTGCCGCACAGTAACGGCGGTGCCTCCCACCACGTCACTGTGGGAAGCACTGCCATGTCGCCGCGTGGGAGGGGGCGCCCACCGAGTGATGTGCACTGATGGAAGGAGTGGGGGTATGTGACGTAACTCATGATAGCGCAGAGTTCACATGACCCCTACTTCCCGTTGCGCCATCCACGTCACAATATTTTAATTCATTGAGTTTTGTTTTTAATTTGTTCTAGGATCTGAGTGCCCGTGCATCTAGTGAGATAGTGATCAGGCAGGCTCTAGGAGAATTGGACATCTGGGAAGTAGAAGCTAAGTTTTTACTCACTGAACATAAAGATTCTCAAGGACTGACTGTGATGCTTATCAAAGACTTCAAAGATATTCTGAACAAGGTATAAACTGACAGAAAAATGTGCCATATAGATGTTCTGAATTTTACTTGTAATTATTTATATTCCTTATATTTTGTAAAACAAATAAAGTGACAGCATTGTTTTTCTTGTATATTCACATTTCTTGTTTTTAAACATGTCAGGTTGGTGACAATCAGTTCTTGCTTCAGTCTGTCAAGAATTCTCCCAACTATGATAGTTTTGTTGATAGAGCTTCAATTTGGGAAAAAAGGTTAGCTGATCTGGATGAGTATTTACGTAACCTAAATCGGATACAACGCAAGTGAGTACAGTTGCTTATATCTTCAGATTTCAGTTTATCTGATTCTGTGATTGTATTGTTTGCCATCCATATTAAGGTAAATCTATCAAATGTCCTAATTAACCTTAAGCATGAATTTGAATCCATTCTTTTGGGTTCAATTGTAGAATTTTAATGTAATTTTCCTTTAGTTTTAGGTGTATGCAATCTATTTCAGTATATTATTTTCTCATTTTAGGTGGGTGTACCTCGAGCCTATATTTGGGGCTGGAACACTGTCACAAGATCAGGCTAGATTCCAAAGAGTGGATCAAGATTTCCGTTATATTATGGGAGATGTTGCTCGAGACAACAGAGTTGTGTCCTTGTGCAAAATTATCAATCTCCACCAGATTCTGAATGTACTTCTTGACCAGTTATCTCGATGTCAGAAGAGTCTCAATGATTTCCTTGAAGTATGTATGTCACTAATTTCAACATGTAATTATGCTTTCTTTCATTCTATTGTAATAAGTATTTCTTCCCCAGATTGTTGATAGAGTGGGAAAATAAGATACAAAAAAACCGTTTTATTATTGCTGTTTTGCTGTCATCTGATAATATATGGTTTATATATCTTTAATCTTTATATTGGGACATCAATTTAATGTTCCTTGATTTAGAGTCTTCCCTTATTGCTCATTTTCAATGATCCAAAGCCAACAAATTCAGTGTTAAATTACCTCCATTTAAAATTGTCCTCAGTTTAATGTTCAAATCCACCAGTTCCCAAAGAAGTCTTTAATAGGTGTCTCACTGTATATTGTACATTTGTAAGATTCATCAGTAACTCTAGGATGGTTTCTCCAAAAATAATTTACGGCAATTTATCTAGCCTGTAACACTGTGTGGATCAGTTACACTAGAACCTCTATCTTAAAATTGAGACTGTTGTGTAAAAGTATGTGGATTTCTGGTAGGTATATTTCTACATGATGGTTGATTGAAAAATATCGAGCCTGAAGCAGTAAAAATTAATTTATTGTAATTAACAGGGACAAGAGGCTATTTCCCCTCTAAGTAGTTCCTTAAACACATACACATTTGTTACATTATTCCTGATAGTACTGAAAACTCCTGTCAGACTCAATTTTTTGTCAGCAATTGCTCCATGACTATATTTAATTTTTTTCACTTCATCAAGTTTTAAATTTATTCTTCATATGTTTATGGGACAGGAAATATTCACAGGAAGCCATATCAGATGATTAGGGATGCTGTCTGACTTGTCTAATATTGTGTTCAGGTAGAAATTTACACAAGCTGGTTTCAATGGACATTTGTTGCAATGAATTTTCCACTTGTCAGATTTCCACTCCTTTTTAGACATCTCTATGATGCACCACATCACAGAAATATCTTAAACCCTTGTTACCTATTGGATAAGAGCCTGGCCTGGTTCATGGCGCATGACACACTTGTAATTGAAAAAAAAAAACAGTATCACTTCAGTTTTCTGAGCACTTGGTGTTGTTTTCCCCAGTCGTGTTGAAGAAGAGGAATTCTATTGTGATAATTGTTGTTAGCTTTTGAATTCATAACTGAAGACACATATTTTGTCACTTGTTATGATATTTTTCTAGAAGTCCTTATTGGTTTCTTTGCATTCAAGCAAGCCCGAAGCCAGGGCCACACCGTAGCTCAAGTGGTTAGTCGCTGGCTTCCCACCTTGGCATCCCGGGTTCAATCCCTGGTCTGGTCAAGTGGGATTTGTGATAGTGGCACTGGGGCAGGTTTTCTCTTAGTACTTCGGTTTCCCCTGCCCATCTTCATTCTACCAATTGCTCCACAATCACCCTCACCTATCATCTGGGGCTGGTACAATAGGCCAGAAGTGACCGCAGTACAAGGGACTTAGTCCCACCCCACTAGCAATAAAAAAGAAGCCCGAAGCCACAGACAGGTGGCTGTCTTTCTGGCCCTATGTCAACAAATGTATGTGATATGAATTAGGCTATGACACATCTTATTAACAAATCTTTAGTTAAAATGGTCTGACATAAGCCATAATAAATTTGTGTCTCTTCAGCCATTTCACAAGTAGTCAGTGTTTTATCTTATTGAATTAAATCATGCACTTATTCTACTGATTTATCTTTCTACTGATATAAGAGTGTTCAGTAAACTCGTCATTTTCAGCAGTCACTTGTTCCTTTTTAAAATAATAGAATGGTGTTAAAATTTATGCTTCGTTTACTGTTGCATCTCTACACATTATTTGCATTGACTGATGAGGTTTGTCTACATCATCCCAATCTTCTCACAAAATTGAATCCATGCATGATGTTCTGTACTTTTTGCCATTGTTAAAAGAAAAATACTCTGATCTTAAATGCTGACTGCTAGTGACTGAAGTAATGGAATGGGGTATAAACATGTTTGTACGTGCATTAACACCTGGGCATATTAATCACACCTGTGTCAAAGTGCAGTGCAATTTGTCTGAGATATAGATTCAGTCGTCATACTTCTGTTCGTACCTTATGCCATGATTGCCCCACCATCTCAATATTTTGATTCCAGTAGTTGTATTTGAGTATGCTGAAGCCTATATGGCAAGACATGTTAAAATTTACTTTATGTGCACTATTTTTATATTCATTGATTTTCATGAACTGTGATTAAAACTATCTGAGATTTGAGGTTTTTATTGTAGTGAATATTCACATTGTGGTCTTCTATAGTCTGGTACATGGCTACCAACGTTTTGGAGGAACATACTGTCATCATTTTCAAGATATAACTTGTACAATTCTACCATATGATACGGTACCCTTTTATTATGGTTTATTTAGTGACAACCCAACTCAGTAGACCACATTGTGATTCAAATGGTTTTCATTCAGAATTTCTAACCTCTGCTTTCCTAATCTCTATAGTGTCAGAGACCAAAAGGCCCCAAATAAGCCATGAAAATTTTTGGGTGAATTTATACAAATTTCTGTTAATCTTCTGAGGTTTACCTATTGTGTCTTATTGCCATCTGTGACACATAAAATCTCCATTCTTGCTAGATATATCTATTAACTATGAACCATTATCAATATTTTTACCACAGTCAATGTGTATGTAGTAAGAGTAAGCTTTCCATCTTCCATTTGCAGTCATATGAGGGTTAGAACTTTAATAGTGGCAACTATTTATTTACAGCTGATACAAAATAGATGCATGTTTTGAAGTTCTACTGTCCTTCAATGTAGTCACCAACATTGTGTACAACCCGTTGCCAGCGATGTGGAAGTCGTAGGATATCTTTAGCAGCGCCTGTTGTGTTGATAGTTCGAATGGAGCGGTCTACTGTCTGAAGAATCTCTGGAACAGTTCTGAAGCAAATGCCATGAAGTGATTCCTTCATCTTAGGAATCAAGTCAAAGTCACAAGGGCTTAAGTCCGGGAGTATGGTAGAAGGTACAGTACTTCCCAGCCCCATCGATTGAACAAATCAGCCACAGCTCACGCTGCATGCGGCCAAGCATTGTCCTGCAAAATGATGGATGGGTTCTGCAGAAAGTGTCACCGCTTCTTTCTCAAAGCTGGTCACAGGTTGCGTTCCAAAAATGAACCGTAATACTGCACATTGATGGTCTGCTGTTGGGGAATGGTATGCATTAGGATAACACCATCACAGTCATACACGAGAACACCATAACTTTCACATTGCTGGGGTTCTGACGAACTTTTGATTTTTGTGGTGACCCGTAATGACGCCATTCGTTTGATTGGCGTTTCATTTGTGGCTTGTATGATTTGGCCCATGTCTCATCCAGCATAATGATATGGTGTAAGAAAGCCTCTCCTTCGCGCTCATAGCACTCCAAGTGGTTACGAGCAGTGTCGTATCATAGCCATTTCTGCATTTCCATCAAATCATGCGAAACCCATTGTGATGCAGTTTTTCTCATGCCCAGGCATTCCTTCAGAATGTGAAGCACAGTCATATGCGCTAATCCTGTCTCTTGGGCCAGCTCATGAATCGTATGGCATCGATCACTCTCCAGTAACACGGAAAGAGCATACTTTTCTTCTTCACTGACACTAGGACGACCTGGCTGACGCATGTCTGCCACATTTTGGTGTCCCTTGCTGACGACTTTTACCCACCTTGCCACTGTTCTGTAAGGCAATGCAGATTCCCCGCAAGCCTCTAGAAGACCTTGAAGACCTTGATGACACTGTCATGCTGTACAGCCTCTGGCACATTCAATCTTTATCCAGCTCCTTTGTTCCTGTTTCAAAAACATCGTGACAACACTACATTAGACCGCCAGCTAACATGAGGCTCTGTTCTTCTCGTAACTGCACATGCGTGTGATTTGGGAAAGGAGATTCCATTTGCTCTGAGGTAAGGTAGGTATGTAATTAATGTGTAGTATAAGCGACATTATTTGGTTCTGTTTCATGGCGTCTCTACAGCAACGTTGCCACTATTAAAGTTCCAACCTTCATATAATGTAGCAAAGGGTCTGCTATATGAAATTTTTTAATGTTGGTTGCACCATTTGAAATTTATTTCCACTAAAGCATTTGTTAGTTAGAAAAATATGTTACTTGTGTATGTGTATGTGTGCATGTGAATGTGCAGTTGACTAAACACTCAAATTCCATTATCTTTGGAAGCCTAAGTTGCTAGTGTAAGCTGTCTAAAGAGAAAATTAGTGTTTTCCAAAAATGCCTAGTGAGCTTCTGCAGTGACATGCTGGCAGACAGTGGTTAAGTTTAAGTGCTTACTTTTTTCTTTTTTGTAGGAGAAGCGTTCTGTGTTTCCAAGATTCTACTTTTTGGGTGATGATGACCTGCTGGAAATACTAGGTCAGTCCACAAAAGAACGAGTGATTCAGGCCCACCTCAAAAAATTATTTGCTGGAATCCACAGTGTTGTGTTTGATGATGATGGCCAAAATATTATGGCCATGAAGTCACTTGAAGGAGAGGTTGTGAAACTTAACAAACACATCAAGCTCACTCAGCAAGTTGAGGTAGGTCCATTTGTCTCAGCCTCAGTTTATGAGAATGGAGTGCAGTGACTGTCATATAGCCCTTAAAGTCAAGTTTTACTTAAATACAAGAAAATCAATACATGTAATACATTCTTATATTAATGGAAGAAAATTATTTTCTTCATATATGTGCTTTTCACCTGTAAATTTTGGCTCTGTATCTATGAAAATATATACATTTTTCCACACTATGGTATACATAACTTCAGACTCTGTCCTCACCATTCCATATCCTTCTGTATATGTCTTGACCACCAGGTTCAGGGTCTTCAAGCCATCTTCCTCTCCTTTTTCGTTTATTTATTTATATTTATTACTTTTCCCCTCTACAGTCCTTTTACAAGGCCAAAGTATCTTTATCTCTTTTTTTTTCTGTTATATGTCTCTTCATTGTTTATCTTGAATTCAGTCTTGTTAGTCCATCTTTTTGTCTGTTCTTTTTTTTTCCACAGTATACATTTCAAAATTTTAATCTCTGTATCCTGTGAAATTTATTAATATAACCAAGTAACTAATCCAGCGAGCACATAACAAACAATAGTGGCATTCTATTCATATCTTTTTCAAAAGTTAATGACTGTGATTGGACATGCAATATGTATATAACGCTACCGTATGTCCAGAAAGTATCTGACTTTATTTTTTTCCGCTGTAAGTAATTGCCAAACGGGTGAGGAAACTGAGCATAGTGGTAGAAGGGACTTCCATGCGCATGTGTGATTTTTTGCTGACTCCCAACACTGCCAGATGCGTTTGTGGCTGCCAGAGAGAGAAGTGGTGTAACGCGTGTTCGTCGCATTCTCGTTTCGCTCAAGATGACAGAACGCTTGGAGCAGCGATACTGCATTAAGTTTTGTCAGAAACTTGGGGATACCCAAGCGGAAACAATTCGCACAATTCAGCAGGCTCTCAGTGATGATACAGTGGGGGTCACTCAAATTAAAGAGTTGTTCAACTGCTTTAAACATGGCCGTATGTCGGCGGACAGTGAGCAGCATTCCGGGAGACTGTCAACGAGCCGAAAAGCTGATGTCATTGAAAAAGTGCAGACACTGATCATGGAGGACCATCGTTTGGCCATCCGTGAAATTGGTGATGAGGTTGGGACCAGCAGAGGTTCCGCAAACACAATTTTAACTGAGGATTTGGGCATGTGAAGAGTGGCAGCAAAATTTGTGCCCAAGCTGCTTTCGCCAGAGCAGCAACAACTCCATCTTGAGGTCGCGCAGGACATGCTGGAGTGCCCCAACAGGGATCCTGAGTTCCTGAAGACTGTGATCACTGATGACAAGTCGTGGGTGTACGGATATGACCCGGAAACCAAGGTCCAGGCGTCACAATGGAAGCATCCAACATCCCCGAGGCCCAAAAGAGCACGACAGGTTCGGAGCAATGTGAAGGTGATACTGACTGTTTTTTTTTTATTACCGGGGTGTTGTGCATCATGAGTACGCACCACTAGGCGAGACTGTGAATAAGGAGTACTACCAAGAAGTCCTCCGCCATCTTCGTGATGCAGTTCGGCGCAAGAGACTGGAGCTGTGGGACGCACGCAACTGGCAGCTGCATCATGACAATGCCCCAGCTCATTCATCACACCTGATCCAGGGGTTTCTGGCCAAGCACGGCATTCTGCAGGTTTTCCAGGCTCCCTACTATCCTGACATGGCTCCATGTGATTTCTGGCTGTTCCCGAGATTGAAGACACCGCTGAAAGGCTACCATTTTGACAACCACGAGGACATCATACAGAACGCGATGGCGCAGCTGCATGCCATTCCAAATGAAGCCTTCCAGAATTGCTTGCAGCAATGGTAGGACCGCTGGGCTAAGTGTGTGGAGTCACAAGGGGCCTACTTTGAAGGCGATTAGGTATTGTAACCACCCAGATACAGAACTTTTTTTTTCCTGGCCCAAGGTCAGATACTTTTTGGACAGAGTGGTACTTTTATGGAGAAAATGCAGAGAACATATGGTATATGAGTTTATTATAAAATAATTATTTTGTATTTTCCATTTATGCAGAATTGTATTAAATTGTTTTCTGCCATATTATATTCCATTAATATAACACAGTATGCCACCACCATCAAAATTCACAGTGGCAGTTGTAATGATGGTGATAGTCATGATCATGATGAGCTGAGAGAGAAGCTTTGTTCCTGCTTACGCTTGAAATTAATTGAATGTATGAAAGGGATAAAGAAAAACAAGAAAGGGATGAAGATACAAGATACAGTGAGCTTTTCCACTAGTATTGAAATGATCATCTCAGTGTTAGTATATAACTATGTAAAAGGAATATGAAATCAGAGATTCTTAAAATATATTTTTCTTTCACATTTATGGTAACTTCTTTGGAACAACATTTAAATTACTTTAGTAATTATTTTGTGATTGATGAATTATCTCCCTATATTATTTACATATACATCAGATATTTATTGAATACAACGCATGCAGCCACGTAAGAAAGACACATCATAAGACACAGTATATACACAACTAAAACATAAGAAGAATGACTCACATAATGGATGAATGACATTACACACGAGTTTGATATATGACATGTAAGATGAGAGATCTTAAGAAGTTTTAACATATAAATTTTATTATTGAACAACGACAAACACACGTTTTATATCATTCTATAAATGGACACTTGATGGCAGGCAGTGCAATAGTTTAACCTGATTAATACACCTGTGAATGGCAGAATTATGCTGAAACATGTAGTGTGAAGTGAAGTGAAATTGTATGCACTAAAAGACGGTTAATATTGTAACGTGTTTCATTACAGAATACGCCGTAGAGATCGTTAATTGGTTTATTCAACAATCTACAACTATCGGCTACAATTAATTATAACAATGTTACGGGTTTCCACTCTTTACAAACCCTAAGCGCATTAATCTGTTAACACTGTTGCGGGGTTTCACACTTTATAACCCTATGTGCAAATCAGTTCACTCTGTCTTCAGTAGTCTACACGTTGACAGTAGGGGAGCTAGGTATCACTGTATCACACACTCCCAATTACACAATCGCACTCACGTCCGGTTCTTCTTTCCGCAACGGCTGCTATACTCCAACGGTAGTCGGCTGACTGGAGAACTGTTGATAACACACGCGGCGACTGTTACGTTACAACTCGGAACTGTCTTCAGCGATGGCCAGGTTACAACTAACTCGGTGGCTGTCACAGTACAACTGAAGTCGCCGACTGCTACAGTAGAACTGACTCGCAGCCACTGTGCAGCTCACTTATATAGCTGCAGTGCTTGCTTGTTGCGTAATGAGTGCCACGTCATCCTGTTACGTCACCGCTGTTGACTCGCATTGCATAGTTACCAGGTTGCGGGGGCTCGGTTCTCTTCGGCTCCGCTCGTGACGTCACCGCGCATTGCATAGCTACCAGGATGCGGGGTGATTACTTGCCTATTACGCGAGCGCTACGTTACCGCTACGTGCAGCTGGGGAGGTAGGGGTCAGCATGTCACAATATATACACATTATGGATAGAGTAGACATTTTGGATTTGTGGTTCTCACAGTGGTGTCTGTGAAAGGTTCTGTCATATGCAATTTATTGCTGTGCAGTCTGATGAAAGTCACCTGACATTTTGGTGGAAGATATCATTTCCAGAGTGGGAGCATAAGCCAAGCAGGAAACCAACATAAAGCAGGCCACATTGCTTGTCTTAGTCTTCAACACCAAAGATGGAGATGATATGTTCCTCTAAAACATCAGTGGAATTTCACTAGACTACATGGCATTCATCATAATTCAGAGGATATAATGTAAACATGTCTTTTAACTTGTTTATATCATAATTACAGGAATGGTTGGGTAATTTAGCAGCTGAAATGAAGGCAACTCTGAAGAAACTTCTTATAGATTGTATAGGTGACATTCAGAAGTCTAATTCTGGAGCTGATCCTTTGAAATATCCATCTCAGATTTTGTGTTTAGCCGAAAGTGTAACATTTACTGAAAGATGTGAAAGAGCTATTCATTCTAATAGTCTGGAAAATCTTCTGGCCTCATTAAAGGTACAATTTTTGCTGTATCACCTTAAATATTTTATTCTCATATGTAAATGAAATGATACCCTTGTGTAAAAATATGTAAACTTACTACTTACATCCAAGTGAAAATTCATACATATGCACACCCCCATACACCTAAATATGCACACATTCTGACACACACAAGGGGTAAAGGAAAATAGGAGTCCTGTTTTTGCTGGAAACATCACATAAATTCTATAAATACACAGATAATAGGACACTGGATGGGCCCCAGAGCTAGTCATAGCAGTGAAAAAAATTCTTCCTTCCATGAATTTATTTGCAGTTGTACATCCCAGCTGTACCATCATACATAAATATGTGAATACTTTATGAAAAAGTCATTAGTGACATAAAAATGAAATTAGTTTGGGGGGGGGGACAAGCCCAGTTGCTTCTAGCACTCTGACCACTACTGGGTCTATCATATGCCCTTGTCTCCACTAGGAGCCTTCAACAGCCTTGTCATCTTTGCTAGAGCCAGAACTTAGTCTGTTTGAAGCCCTACTACTGTATATCAATTCCACCAATTCTGAGCTGAAGATCTCCATTCTACACCCATCCACAGCTGGACACTGACAAAGTATATGGTAGGAGGCCTCCTCCTCCTCTCCACATTGCCTGCATACAACATTATCTGAGATGCTCATGACATGTAGGTACTGTCTCAATGTTCTCTGCCCATTTAATCTGTATTGTTTTCTGTCCAAGGTCAGTAAGTCTAGACAGTTTCTTCAAAGGTCCTTCAATTAAGAGCTTAGACTGTCTCATACCTGGCATGGTAGCCCAGTATTTAGAGCGCATCTTGTTCAGCCACACCTTAGTATTGAGCCTGGTATTGCTGGTTTCATATGACGAACTGGATTGTTTCCTAACTGAGACGTCTACATCCTTGTTGCCATGAATTCTGCTATGGCCAGGGACCCAGAGAAGGTTTATCTCATTCCTATTGGACAGGGCAAATATTGCCTGCTGACAGTCTCAAACTAGCTTTGACATTATCCTTGATGCTTCAAGGAGTCACAAAACAACCTTGTCATCTCAGAAAATATAAACTCACTTCTTTATATGGATATTTTCTTTGTATACAGACCCTTGCATGGGCTAAAATTGCAAAGATTTCTGCCTGGAACACTGCAGCATGTACACCAAGTGAGAAAGATAGCCTCCTCCTTAGTCTTACACTGCATACAACTGCCCTACACCTGCCAGACATTCTGGACCCATATGTGTACCAGATATAATTTGACCCTCACAGTTAATGTAAATTCATTATATCAAGATGTGCGTTGTACTTGTTGAGAATTTATTTTAACCCTACAAGTGCTTTCTTTAGTTCATACAGAGCCAAGCTCTTGATCACAGGTACTAGATTTACTTTTATTTCATGGATAAGTTGTATATAAAAACTCCCTCTAAAAATGGCAAATATAGGCAAGAAGAAAATTCCTTCCAAATGTTTCTTGATTATGTGATTAAATGAAATGCCAGTAGATGTCACATGCTTTTGGATACAGCAGTTGTTTTAAAGATCATAATAGTCAACCTGGCATCACAAGCACTTGACATAAGGTCAGTTTTTTTTATACCTGGTCCTTGTTGAATTAAAAAAAACGTTATGTTAACTAGTATTAATATAAATACCATACTAATAAGAACACATGATTCTAACAGTTGATGTCAACTTTTGTTTTCTCTTTAAAATCTTAATACAAATTCTGTATATTCATATGATCTGACTTTTGCTTTTCCAAATGGAAATTATTCAGTGACATGCAAAGGAGTCATGACTTCCAAAGCAAATTTCCATGTCATAGAATTAGTTCTGCACCTAGAGTGCACATGTTTCAGATTTCACATGTATTTATAATGTTGGGTGAACAAACATTTAATAATTCAGCTTTATTTTTTGTAATATATGAGCTTTGATATACAGTACTGAAAACTAAACAGCAGAAACTCCATTGAAGTGCTGAAATCAAAGAAAAATTGTTACCCATGAGGATTGCATTTAGTTGAAAAGCAAATGATGTTCTGCTGTGCTGCAAGAAAATGTCATAACTTTCATCCTCTTAAACACAAGGTTTCATGAAGAAAGCAGTCTTCTGGGATTTAGCACCGTGTATATGTGGTGTTAACCGACGTTCCTCCGAAACATCGGTTAACACCACATATACACGGTGCCAAATCCCAGAAGACTGCTTTCTTCATAGTCACCGCCGTGAAAGCCTCAAATCTTACAAGGTTTCATGATTTATATTTCTGCTGTATGTGGCTGCCACATTTATTGTTCTTAGAATCATTGTATTTGGAAGAGAACATTTGAATACCACTTTGTGACACAACATTTCTATCTTTCTCTTGATCAAGGAAGTTAGTTTTTAGCATTACTTTACAGACACTCTATATGATTTATTGATTTATTTACAGATAAAAAAGTATGTTTTAGATCTTCTAAATACAACAGGTTTGACTTACATTGAGCACTTGTAATGATTTTTAATTTTAACAGTCACAATTAGAAGCTTACACTAAATTAGAATTGGAGTGGGCTGATGGGGACACAGATGGAGATTCGCTGGAGTTGGAGCTGAAGCTGAAAGCTTTGTTATTGGACACAATCCATCATATGAGTATTGTGGAACATCTGATTGGTGTTAGTATCTCATCTGCTGAGGATTGGCACTGGCAGAGGCAACTGCGGTAAGCAATGCTGTGCACGTAGTACTCTGAAGGGTTTAAGTAAATGACTAGTGTGTGTCATAAAACATTTTCAAGGGTGTGTCATCATCAAATAAGGTTGTAGATAATTACATCATTATGAGGAAGGTAGTCTTATATTTGGAGTCACAGTCACTAGACCAGGGATTTCATTGAACACACAGGACTTTTCTTCTGTAATATTGTCTGCTGATTGTATGACATACACTAAGAGATGATTTGGGCACACTATAGCTGGATCTTATAAATGAACAACATTGAAGTGGAACAAACACATTTGTTTATTGGAAATTTGTACCATTGGTATGCATTGCTGCAGTCAATATTTGTTCTGATAAATATATCGCATTCCACTGAAGGGATGTAAAATATTTGCTTCAGAAAAAAAAATGTTGTACATAAATACACTGCTTGCAGCAGCACTGGTCCGAAAAAGACTTAGGTGTACTTGAGTCTTACTGTTTGGAACATAACAAAGCAATGTGAGGCAGGATAAACAGCCTAAATTTGAATAAACATTTAATTTAATTTAAAACAGCCTTCTATTGATTGCAGTGGTGTTATGTGTGGACATACAGCATTTTGGCACATTACATTTATCAGTACTCTGAACAGAAATGTGCAAGTGACAAGAAAATTTCTCTCTGTAAATTAATTCTCTTTGCATTATGTAGGTTCTATATTCGTAAGGATGGTGTAGCTGTGGCCAGAATGGTGGATGCTGAATTTGAGTATACCTATGAATATCAAGGAAATTCACCAAAATTGGTTCATACACCTCTTACTGACAAATGTTACCTTACTCTTACACAGGTAAGCCATTCTCTCCTATGATCATGCCTGTTATGCCTGTCCTTAGTCTCTCTAATAACCTTAAATGGGTTGTGCTTAGACCATAAGGAAATTAGTGACCAACTGTCAGTAACTTTTGCAAAAACTTTGGCTTTTGAAATTTATAAATAAAAGGAAATAATATCACATATTTGGAAGTTACCATATCCAATAACAAAATTATTGTGTATGTATATGTCTTGCAGGGCATGAGCATGGGACTGGGTGGTAACCCATATGGACCAGCTGGAACAGGCAAGACAGAGTCTGTGAAGACACTGGGAAGCCTTCTAGGCCGTCAGGTTCTTGTGTTCAACTGTGATGAGGTAAAACACTGAAATATAAGCTTGCTGGCCATAGCCTGTCCAAATGACAGATGGTTTCTATAAAGGAATTATAATTTTAGTTAATGCCTAAAAACTATGAAATCCTTATGCCCAGAGCTACTGATTGTCACAATCCTGTTGCTTCTCAGTTATGTACATATGTTGTGATCATATGAATATTTATATTTGTGACTGTAATCAGCTAATAAGAGCAAATATATATTTCCTGTGGACTTCATACTTTAATTTTCAGTTCTAACAGGTTTTGTATTGATGTAAGTTATATTTTCATGTTCATGTAAGGGAGTTGTGTAGGATAGTAATGTGGTCCATTATGAGAACCAGGAAGTGCATGGAGAATTTTTATAAGGAAATATCATGTAAAACTACTTGGAAGATGGAGGAGGAAATAGAGATTTAATATTATGTCATATGTTTTAAAAATTTTGTGAGGATGAAACATGAATGGAATTGCCTCAGGACTTTGTCCAGTGGCATGTTTGGTATTAATGATGTTGAATCTTTGATTTCTGCTGATTAGGTAGTTTATCCTATGCTTGTGTTTCCTAGTCATAGCAGCATTTCTTTCTCCTGATTTAGGGTATTGATGTAAAATCAATGGCTCGTATCTTTATTGGCTTGGTGAAATGTGGTGCTTGGGGCTGTTTTGATGAGTTTAATCGCTTGGAAGAAGCAACTTTATCAGCAGTTTCAATGCAGATCCAGCCCATACAGACAGCTTTAAAATTTGGTCATGGATCTGTAAAACTGTTGGATGAAGAAGTGAGTAACTGTCTGTCAGATATTCAATTCTTGCAGTATATTTTCATTATTTTATCACTGTAATGACAGTAAGGTAATACTCTACTTCTTTTGGTTTATTTTGGACTTCACCCATCGTCTGGTATGTGAAAGACAAAAAACCACGACATTTTGGAGACTGGATCTGTCTCCGAAACGTCGTGGACCAGTGATTGAGACTAGCTCTTTCTAAGGGGCCCAACTAAGTAGGTTTATCCTTCCCTATCCACCTGAAGACAGAGACAGATCCAGTCTCTGAAACGTCGTGGTTTTTTGTCTTTCACATACCAGACGATGGGTGAAGTCCAAAATAAACCAAAAGAAGTAGAGTATTAACCATCGTCAGAATCCTTTCAAGTAAGGTAATACTGTTCACAGAATGTGATTATACTCGTTTTATTTCATATTATTTAATTAGTGTATTTATTTTATCCAGTGCTTGTCACACGTCAGCTCTTAAATGCCTGAATTTTGCAAAATTATCTTCTTATTCATTACTGCACAAAGTGCCATTCATTTTATTTAAATGTTTCATTTAGAAACCAGTTTATAGAATTAACATTTTCAAAGATATCGTTTCTGGTATTTTGTATTGTGTGTTGCCATATGACAGTGGCTCAACATATAGGCATATAACAAAGAATTTAATTCCACTTAAATAGAATTGTCAGCATTTGTCATGTTTTCAGAAATGATTAATTTACTGAATCTTTTTAGGTACCTTTGGATCCAAGCTGTGGAATATTTGTAACTATGAATCCGGCAGGGAAGGGTTACGGGGGAAGACAGAAGTTGCCAGATAATCTAAAGCAATTGTTCCGGCCTGTGGTGATGTCACATCCTGACAATGATCTGATTGCTGAAGTGATTCTGTACTGTGAAGGTTTCAAATCTGCCAAGTCCATTGGCAAAAAGCTGGTTGAAGTTTTTGACCTTTCAAGGTGCATAAGTATGTGATCCTTCTGATATTAAACCAGACTTTATGAGATACCTTTTCAGCAAACCTTACCTTAACTAACCATATCAGTACCATTTAAAGTACTTGTCATGTAACTTTCATAATGCTGCTTTCTGAAACAACAGAACAAAGAGAACTCTAGGTTGGCCTAGTTATAAAGCTGTGGACTTGTATCCAGGAAGTTCTTGGTTCCTGTCTCACTTAGGATACCAACAATCTTCACTCAGGTTTTCATAGTTTTCCCCACTCATTTCAGGCAAATGCCAGGAGAGTGCCTTGATTAGATCATGACTGCTTCCTTCCAAATCCTTTCCAGTCTATGTTGCTTTAACCACTCAGTTATAAAAATCAGTAGTGTTAACTTGCAGTTGTATTGTATTGTATTGTATTTATTAGCATTCATCGATCCATTCAGGTACATGACCATTAGATACAGAAATTCTGAAGAAATTAAGTCTGCATTAACAGTAAGGTTACCATTTCTACTCTAACATCTTTTCACTGAATTTTGAGGCATAATTATGATGTTTCAAGTAAGTTACCAGTAGTAGAATTACCTGCCCTGAATTTGGAAAGGCCACTTTGTGATTATGCCTTATTATAAAATATCAGTTTTAAAATGTCTTTGTTGTAATGTCCTTGGCAGGAATTGTAATATGTTTATTAATGATATAGATTTTAACATGGACTTCTTATTTCTATACCTGTAGGAAGCTGCTGACAAAACAACAGCACTATGATTGGGGTCTACGAGCATTGAAAACAGTGCTTGGAGGTTGTGGAAGTGTGTTGAAGGCAGCCCGTAAGAACCTTCTGAAGGAGGGAAAGGGTTCCTTAGATGAAAATGCAGAGAAAGAGCTTGTGGTTCAAGCATTACGTCTCAACACTCTTTCCAAGTTGACATTTGCAGATTGTGCTCGCTTTGATTCCCTAGTTCGAGATGTATTTCCTGGTGTTCAGTTCACTAGTTCTGGTTATGAGGAGCTTACAGCAGCTTTGAAAGAAAGTTTCAGTGACTTAGGACTATTCTGCAATGAAAATCAAGTAAGGCATATTTAGCAGTATACTCGTACTTACTTGTTTATATGATGTTGTGTTAATTGATGTAAAAGAAATTAAGGTGAGACATAATTGAAAGCAAATAAAATTCACAAGAAATCCTGTATATTATGTGGTCCATATAAAATAAAATAAGGCCACAAACTGTAAACTGGTTTTGAGATGTGTTATTTGATGTAAAAGAAATTAAGGTGAGACATAATTGAAAGCAAATAAAATTCACAAGAAATCCTGTATATTATGTGGTCCATATAAAATAAAATAAGGCCACAAACTGTAAACTGGTTTTGAGAAGGAACAAGAAATTGATTGTACAATGAAAGATAGTACAAACAAACCAGTCACTTTAATTAGTCCTTGTGAAAGTGACTGTCCTGTTCTGGTGTAAGTCAGCTTCAGTGGTTTGCTGAAATGCATCTTGCTACAGTGGATTGTTCTGTCTACAAATTGATCAGGGTGACACCTGCACAAAATTACTTTCACTTAAAAATTATGTATGAAATAATTTTCATGTTTAAAGGGTCAGTGTTTTGACACATGAACTGCAATTCTCATTACTGTGTGTCCAGAAGTGATAATATTTTTATGACACCTGTTTGACTTCCTTGGCATGTTTTGTTTTTTTGTAAGTTGTTGTCACTCTTGGCTTTGTTACAGTTATAAATCACTTGATTAGGTGCCCAGTTATGTGAAGGTAATATTGTTTTTGTTTCTGTAAATTGTTTTTGTCATGCTTATTTACTATAGGAGACTGTTACATGATGTAGAAGTTTAATATAGCAAATTTTTATGATTAAAAAAATAACAATATAGTCAACACAAACTTGTGAATATTGACTATTTTAAGATATTTGCTTACTAATATTTACACAAGGAATCGTGCAAATAAAAAAGAAAAATGCCAGAGCTCTCTATGTTCATTATTTCGATTTTGTTATCATAGATAATTTTAATATCATTAAGTTGAAGACTGGTGTACATAAGGGAATTTAGTTTCTATTCATAAAATGGAATTTCTTATAGTGAAATTTAATATTCCACAGAGAAATATGTGGGGAATAATATTTATTTCTGTAAAACAGTGTTCTCAGAATGATGATGTCTCAACCTTAGTGCTGTATTTATGTGTAATATGACAGGCTGCAGAATATACAAGCATACTAAGAATTGTTATTAGATTTTAAATCTGCAAATGAAGCCCACATAACTTCAGTATTTATGGCATCATCAGGGGGACTGTTTATTTTGTCTTCTGTCATGCCCCATGCTTTTATAGCAATTCTTTTAGAGATAATGGCTGGTTCACCAGAATGCGTATAAGTGTTGAATGCAAGGGATGTTACCATAACTTACATTACTGCACTGTCCTAGTATTAACACAGTGTACATGATAAAGACTATGAAATCTTACTTAAGATAGATAGCTTTTTTGTAGCATTGTATTAACAGTGAAGTTGCTTGTCCAATTGTTTGACTCAAAATAAAGTCACTCTTTAGAAGGTGCAATATGGTAATGGAAGATGAGTGGTCTTGTAAGACTGACTATGAATCTGTTGTGTAAATACAAGTCTAAAAATAAATAAGAATCTTGGTTTCTTAGCATGCAAATAATATATTTATGATGGGAATTCATTTCTTGCCATCTTATAATAAAAAATATACATTAATCTTTTCAGGTGAGGAAGTGTCTGGAGGTGTATGAACAGTTACAGCAAAGAATGGGGGTTGTGATTGTTGGTCCATCAGGATCAGGCAAGAGCACACTTTGTCACCTGCTTAAACATGTAAGAAGGTTTTATATCTCCTTTGAAACAAATAGAAATACAGCTTAAATATGCAGCCCTGGAAGATTTCCATTCAACTCTCCTTAATATTTCTTCACATCCCTCCTGAGTTTATTAATGAATATATATATTCACAAGGAAAAGTTAAGATCTGTAGTCTTAAATAGATCTCTGCAGGAATTACAGGATTTGACACCCATCATGATTCTAACAATTTTCTTTTGCAATGTAAATACCTTTTTACTGTCAGATGAATTACCCCAGAAAATTATTCCATACTTCATTAAAGAGTGAAAACAAGCAATATATTTATTTGAGAGTGTCAATGTTACTAATATGTAACATGAATCTAATTGCATAACAGGCTCTACTTAACTTTGGAATCAACTGATCGATATGGTTTTTCCAGTGTAAATTATTATCAATTTGAAAGCCAAGGAATTTTGTGTTTACTCCCTCTTCTGTATATTTATCATTATCTCCTATGTTTAATGGATATTGTGGTGAGTGTTTGTTATAAATTTTATTACATTTGTTTTTTCTAGGTTCAGGGACAGCTTGTTTGCAGAAAACCATTTACTCATTTGCGAAAGAACCTTGCTTGATAACATGCAGAAATCATCTAAATTTTTACCAGAAATTATAACACTAGTGTCATCTGCAAATATTATAGGTACTGATGAGGTCCTTAGTGTAGGAGGGAGGTCGTTTATATAAATTATGAAAAGTGAAGGTCCCAAAATTGACCCCTGTGGAACTCCATGTTTTATTATTCCCCAGTTTGAGAGGTACTTTGGATTGAATTTGATGATTTTAGTTCAATATTTTGTTTTCTATCTGTTAAGTAGGATCTGAACCAACTTAACGTTGTTCCTTGAATGCCAAAAAAATGTAATTTAGTTAATAAAATTTCATGATTTACACAGTCAAAAGCCTTTGCCAGGTCACAGAATATTCCACCAACATGCATTTTTTGATTAATAGATTTCAATACACTGTCTGTTAACTTAAAGGCTGCATTTTCAATAGAAATTCCTTTCCTAAAGCCAAACTGTTCTGGAAGCAGTATATTACTCTGAAAATAATGGCTTAACCTATTGTGCATAACTTTTTCAAGTACTTTAGAGAAAATAGCAGTGAAACTGGCCTGTAGTTTGACATACTAGTCTTGTCCCCTTTTTTATATAGTGGTCTTACTACTGAAATCTTACGATGATCAGGAAAGATTCCTGTGGATAGTGAGTGATTACAGATGTGAGTTAATGGGCTACTGATTAGAGATGCACAAACTTTTAAAATTTTGCTTGTTATTCCATCATAACCTGAAGAGTTTTTTGTTTTGAGGGAATGTATTTTACTTTTTATTTCAGTTTCTGTGGTTGGAATGGTTTTAATACCAGGGAATTTTCTAGGAAATGCCTCTCTTAAAAATGAAATGACATTATCTCCCACTTCTTTATGAAAGTTTAGATTTTCTGTAATTGTCAGAAAAAAGTATTGAAGGCATCTGCAGTTTCTCTTGGGTCCTCAACTTTTTCAACATTTATAATGAGACTGACTTTGTACCTGATATCTGCTTATTGGGTGTCTGTTCCTTTGCTCTGTTACCATCTTGCAAATAAATCTTTTGCTTTGACATCTTACCAGTGAGGGAATCATAATGTCTGTAAGTCTACCTGTTCGGCCTTAAAATGCAATAAAGTAGTAAATAATGTGCTTTCACTGAATTCACATTGGATCTGGAATTTGAATGTCAAGTGGTCCAGAAAAGAGCTACCAAATGTACATATCTAACTTGGCAGCCAGCAGACGTACTTCACTGACTTATTTGATTTATTAAATATTAATTTAATTTGTTTAATTAACTAATGTATGTGTACTTCTTTTGGTTTATTTTGGACTTCACCCATCGTCTGGTATATAAAAGACAAAAAAAAAAACCACGACGTTTCGGAGACTGAATCTGTCTCCGTCTTCAGGTGGA
>NW_019723906.1:176284-178752 GCF_002891405.2 Cryptotermes secundus
TCCAGTCTCCGAAACGTCGTGGTTTTTTTTTGTCTTTTATATACCAGACGATGGGTGAAGTCCAAAATAAGCCAAAAGAAGTACAGTATACACCATCATCAGAATCCTTTCAAGTCTATCTAATGTATGTGTAGTTTGAATCAAATATGACATTATAAGAAATCTGGACAAAATTTAATGATATTAGTAATGATGATGGTAGTAAGATTTCTGTTTAAACTATGTTATAATTCTTATTTCAGTCCTTGATAAAGATGGGTAAATCTTTAAAGCAGCACACCATCAATCCAAAAGCCATGCCTAGAACTCAGCTGCTAGGACAGATAGATCTTGATACCAGACAATGGACAGATGGAGTACTCACTCTGAGCGCTCTGCAAGTATATTCTGAACCACCAGGTGAGGCTTTTTTTTTTTCTTTTGTGGCTTGAACATAACAAATGATTTGTGCATGTAGCAGCCTCTGACAAGAAAAATATTTTCTTCTTATTTCAGGGTGTTTTCCTATGGCTTAACATGCAGTCCTTAAACCCCCCTCTCCAAATTTGGAATTGTGATAATATGTAGCAGGATCTAAAGACAGAAACTGAAATTATATGCCTTAAGCAGAGTCTGCAATATATAGAGACAGAAAATTTTACTGGAGGGAGTCAGGATTAGGACTGCAGACATTTTGGGTTTCTTTTATCTCATCCCCACAAGTAATATGCAGAAGAAAATTATTGGAAGACTGCTCAACACAACAAGCATATATTTATGATTATTTTGAGAGTCTCAGAAATTATAACACATTTAAATAACGATTTTTACAGATGTGCTTTCTTGGATTGTATGTGATGGTGATGTGGATCCAGAATGGATTGAATCACTGAACTCAGTTTTAGATGACAACAGATTGTTAACACTGCCTTCTGGCTGGAGAATTCAATTTGGGCACAATGTCAACTTTGTGTTTGAGACTCATGATTTGAGTTTTGCATCACCTGCAACAGTATCTCGGATGGGAATGATTTTTCTCAGGTTTGTTGTGTGTCATGTTACTAAAATAAACACTGTGTGATACTGCCCGGGTCTGCCCTTACATTGAATTCAATTTAATATTTCAGTGATGAGGACACCCATGTGAAAGGCTTGGTATCTGCCTGGCTGAAGAAGCAGAATGAGTCAAGTATTCGGTTTTTAATACAGTTGATTGAAGATTATTTCTACAAAGGTGAGACAATTTACTTATGGGGAATGAATCTGTATCATATGTTTCATCTCATAAACACTCATCATGGGATCATTTTTATCAGCTCTAAAAATGGTGTCATATATTCCATGAATTATAATAAATATTACATATGCAATATGGTTCAATATAAAATAGCCCAAAATATAAAAGAAATTAAATTTGATGTAACTATTTTTTACTGATATAGATTATTTTAGCACAGTAAAATAACACTTATAGGATATGTTCATAGCCAGAATCTTCACGTTGTTGGGTGAGATTTTCAGTAGTGCCATTGCTGCCACTTCTCAGAATCTGTGGTGCTATAATTTTTTTCAGAAATTGGAAAGTTCTGTTGAACTGAGATGACCATTGCACTTTGCTTCCTTCCACATGTTCGTCTTAAAGCACAGCTAGAACTTTTTCACCAACATCTGTACTATATCTGTCACTGGCGATTGCTTTGTTCTAAAGTTCATATGCTTCTGTGACCAATTTAAAACTTGGTGCCCTGTTGCAGCCTTTTCTGTACAAATGAGGGAAAAAAAAAGATCATGATAGATCTTTGGCAGACACATTCATTATATAGAGTGCAGTGAAGTATTTTTAAAATGGAATAATATTTTACAGAAGACATGCATTTCATTTTGAACATATATTTTGTTCCTACAGTCTTCAGCATTATTTTGCAGTGTTTTACTTTTTGTAAAGTACGTCCTTTAGGTGACTGTTGTCTTGCTGAATGCACTAGTGCACATGAGTTAGAAGCACTGTATCACTTCCTGAAGTGTTTCTTCTGAATTGTGGGTTATTTTGAAGGGTTCTGTGTTCTGGGATATAACACCATATGAGGGGGGACCCAAAAATAACCAGAACCGACCTCTTGTGCGCGCATGCTTTGTAGTTACGAGTTGTGCTGCTAGGTGGTGTTAGCTGGGGATCTCCCGCGACTGTTAGTGAGCTGGCGTCAGTCTGAGTTAAGTTGTTTGTCTGTGGTGCTCTGTTGTGTGCGTTCCTGTTTCAACCCTTTGGCGATTAGTGAGATGGCCAACCAGAAGGAACAAAGAGTGTTCGTGAAATTTTGCTCTCTGTTAGGGAAAACTGCAGCCGAGACTGTTGGGATGCTTCGGCAAGCCTTTAATGATGATGCTTTGGGGAAATCACAGGTCTACGAGTGGTTTTCCCGTTTCAAATCTGGCAACATGTCAACAGAAGACATGCCACGCCCCGGGCGTCCTTCGACAGGAAGAAATGA
>NW_019723906.1:178844-188955 GCF_002891405.2 Cryptotermes secundus
ATCTCACTAATCGCCAAAGGGTTGAAACAGGAACGCACACAACAGAGCACCACAGACAAACCACTTAACTCAGACTGATGCCAGCTCACTAACAGTCGCGGGAGACCCCCAGCTAACACCACCTAGCAGCACAACTCGTAACTACAAAGCATGCGCGCGCAACAGGTCGGTTCCGGTTATTTTTGGGTCCCCCTTCGTATATATAACCTTCTCCACAACTTTTGAAAAGGATGATAGTAATGATATAGGTCTGTAATTAGTCATAGTAGTTCTGTCCCCATTTTTAAATAGTGGTATTATTTCAGAATATTTTAGCTGAGAGGGGAAGACACCAGTTGAGAGAACTGCAGATATGAGTACTTGTGCACAAAAACAGGAAAATGTCCATGCATATGTGCACGCATGCGCGCGCATGCACACACGCACACACACACACACACACACACACACACACACACACACACACTAAACATCCATGCCCTGAGTGGGATTTGAACCCATGATCCCAGCTTCCGAGCAAGCAAAGACAGTGCGTGCCTTAGACTGCTCGGTTACCATGACCGGCAACTTTTACATATGGTCTATTAATTCAAAATTATAAGTTCTATATGCATATGTCATTTAAAATGAATATTTTCTTTTGTATCTTGGATATAGATCTTCTGCTTAAAATTTTAGCTAACTGATATTTGAATACAGATAGAAAGATAATTTACCCAGACAAGACAGAATTATGTGAGGAGGTGGAAAACTGCTTGTTCTTTCAAATGACTCTTCTCTTATTTTGAAATGACAGTGATTGGTAATATGCATTTGCTTGTTTCTCCCAATAGGAATTAACTGGGTGGTTCAACATGGAGAGATGGTGGTGGGCACATCACTGGTTGGTGTAGTTCAGAATGGACTGTCTCAGTTGCTTGGAGTGACCAGCAGGGCTCAGTTCACAGTGGCTTTGATCAGAGGACTTGGTGGAAATCTGACTCTTCCCAACAGAGAGGCATTTGCCAAACAGGTAGTTATTTATATATGCTATGTTTATGTATTTACAGTCTCAAGTCCAGTATGTCCAATAGCATGGAAACTGCAAACATTTATATGGTAAGAGACAAAGTAGATTTATTAACACAGTGAGATTACACTGTGGGAAAATAAATTCAATTATCATTGATGTCTACGACTTTCTAGCATACAGCTAATTATGACACACTGTGAATTTATTCTCTATATGGTACTTGTTTAATGTAATCCCATTTCATTTATTGTTTGATGTAAAAGTATTATATCAGTTTAATTTGTTATTTTGTATACATTTCTTATGTTGCTTTTTATATCAGTTCTGCAAAGTTTATTTTGGTTTTCTCCATTTTTATCATGCTCATCTCTTTCCTGCTTAAGAGACATTTTTTGAAAGGAAAAAACCACCGAACAGTTTTATAAGAGGAGACTGTAACTTCCAATCTTTTCTTGTCATATTAGGTTTTTGAGTGGACAGGCGAGTACATCCCTGACCCTGCTCGACTGCTGTACTGTTATTACAACCCACAGCGTGATGGTCTGGACACATATACAGTGGACCATGAAAACACACAATTCCAGCTTGGAGCAGCCAACATTTCTCTTCCTCTCATCATGACTGCAGATGTCAAACAAACACTGGATGTTATTAGACCTTGGCTACATGAAGAGACTCGACACCCATTCCTATTAGTAGGGCCACAAGGTTGTGGAAAAAGGTGTGATGCAATAAATGCTGTAGTAGTAAATACTTACATGTGAAGGGTGACTCTAGATGGGATTTTGGATTGGATATTGGATTTATTGACCACTTTACAACACGACTTATAACTACAAGTAATTACAGTATCACTGCTAATCTTAACACTTTACAGATCACCACAGCACACACAAAGTTTTTACCAGCCTTCTGTGTTTTCACCAGCTGTTCTCTGGTAATGGCTTCTAACAGTGGAGATTCTTCAGCTTCTGAATAGTGGCTCCCTTCCTACTATCTCTTTTCTTCATAGACTCCCATGCAGAACTGACTTGGTTGCCCCAATTGTCTTCCTTAATAACACCTTTGCACAGACTGAATAGTAAACAGCATTCCCAGCAGGACCTCTGTTGTTGCACACATATCCCTTGCTGCGGGAACATGTTTAATGAACCATTGCCTAGAAACAAACGTTTCATTGCCATTCACTAGCAACAGCTGTTTCTCTGGCTCCACAGTTTTTGCTTTGAGCAAATATGCCACCATACTTAAAGGATTATTGTTAGGGTTGTTAGAGATAGATTTAGTCTGACATTTAATCTTCTGTGTGAACAAGAAATAGTCTGCCAAGTTCCATTTCAAAACTTAACTTGGTGGGAGTATCTTCTTTTGTGTCTCTTAACACCAGTATTAAATGCTCCATAGTTTGAATTATTAATGGCTTTGTTAAATAAGTTACAAACAAGCAAATAAACATCAACTTGAATGAACAGATGAAGAGACCTCCTGAAACAGTACAAATCCCATGGACTACTGAACACATTTCTGATAAGATTTACCATCTCCTGTTATACAACCATTGACACTATCTTAAACTGCCACCTTAAATAGAATTCACTGCCAATGAATTTCAAATAATATAAATAATGCAACACCATAAAATGGAAGTGAATGGAATAATGTAGATGTCCCATTCAGTTTCGTTTGATGTTGTTAATGTTATTTATATTGTAGCATGTAGAGCTGTTACTAGGTTATGACACAGTAAACAACTTATTAGTGTAACAGTGATTGTTTACACAACAGAGGAACATGTCACATCTGCAGCAACATCATGCAACAATAGGAGGGCTGCTGGAAGCAGTGTGCTTTATGCAGTCTGTGTGACAGCTATGTGCTGCAGCAATAGAAGATTTGCTTTTTTGTGTGGTCTTTGCCAAGGTGTTATAAGCAGGATAAGCGTAGAGTTTAGTTAGTTGTGAGACCATCACCAGCCAGTAAGGATGTGAACATGGAAGCTGATGAAGCTATGGTATTGGAAGCTATTACCAGGCAACAACCAATGAAGATACAGCAGACTGAGAAGACGTAGTGTGCTGTAGTGTATTCTAAAGTGTGTGAATTAGTGACAGCACTATAGTTACTTATAGTTATGATCCGTAAGTGTTCAATAAATCGAATTACCAATTCAAATACTATCTATAGTCACTCATACTCATGACAATGTGAATTATATGTAAACTATATGGGGTGATGGATCAATTCTTGGTAAAACTGTAAATTGGAGGAAACAGAGTAGAAACAGCTATAAGAGAGTTAAACAGTACCACAGGCTGCATATTGACCTGGAGATGAGGTCTCACAATAACAAGAACTAAAATCGCAACGTGAAAGAAAAATTGTTTAGGATAGGTAATACTGTACATAATGTCAGATTGTAAAGGAGTCTGGACAAATGAATTACTGGGACACCTGCAGAATGAATAAAATCAAAACAAACACAATTGAAAAGTAGTCAAAAATAACTCAGGCTATATATCAGCCTGTAAATGAGGTCAAAGACTAGTACACATTAAAATCACACATGAACACTTAGAATGACAAAAGATTCAGTGACTTCGCAATCTCTGTGCAATTTAAGAATGTCACAGTATGAGACACATTATGGCAGCATAATCTGCTAATGTTCCAGTATGCTCCTGAATCACTGGTTTCGCAAGCTGAGAGCAACAGAGATCGCAACCATTCACTGCAGTGCTCAGATCACTCCACAGCATGTTCTTCAGAAACTGAGTCAGGTATGTAAGAAGTGGTAAATAATGGAAATGTAGGGTTTGAGTGTCTCACAACAGTATTTACGAAAAGTTGTATCTTCTGGAATATAGCACTGAGTGCTCCATTGAAAGTCAGTCAGTGTTTTGGAGGAACATATCACCTCCATCTTCACTATTGAAGAATAAGCCAATCAAGAAACCAGCATGAAGCACATAGCAAGTAGAGCTCTGAAATGTTTGTTGACTTGCAATGGACTACAGAGCATTATATTCCAGAATAGAGAACTCATAGTAATGGAAATGTATTGGGACATACAGAATGCCCTGTATGGCACCCTTGCATGTGATGAAGAAGGGAATTCTTCCACAAGGGTAAAAGTAAAGGTATCCCTGTAACAGGCTGTGGAGGCCCATAGGGTTGTGAGATGTTGAGATTCCCACATTTTCTAGAAAATTGGCTCATGGGTGGCAGCCCTACTAGTTGGCTACCTTTTACCCCCAAGAATATTCCAAGAACATTCTTGGTACCCATTTCTGTTAGCGGCTGAGTTGACCCCAGGGCTAAAGTGCAGCCGGAAGGATTAGGTCAATTGAAAAAATCACTGACCTCATCGGGACTTGAATCCACTACTTTCCAGCTTGTACCATAGTGCCTCAAGCAACTAAGCTACTGCATGCAACCCTTCCACAAGGGTAGTCATGTAAATAATTTTCATGTCCTTATTCAGGCTCTGTCCATTCATTAAGCTTAAGTGCTACATATTGGAATTTATCCAGTTATCAGTCTTGTAAACCACTGGAATTTAGGCATTTGTATCACTCATAAACCTTCATGGACATTGCTAAAATTTGACATGTGAATTAAATTTTTCATTAAAACAGTGTACTTGTGGATCATAAATTTCCAATTTAACACATTCAAAATTATAAATAAACTGTTACTCATTCACAGGAAAAGAATTAATAGGTTTCATCTCCCAGTTTCTGTCATCATCTTTCATAAATGTGTTAGAGGCATACCATTGACTCCTTCTTAGTCAGTGACGATTGACACAGATGACGACGACGAACTCTCTATACAAATTCAATCGAAATACAAATTAAATATAAAATAAATGTCAGTTATGAGATTAAGTCTTGATACTTAAAACTAAAACATGAAGATTGAAATAATCCATACAAATATATTGTCATGTGTATGAGTGACTGTAAATAAGGTTTGGATTGTTGACTGGATTTATTGAACACTTATACACACAACTCATAACTACAAGTAACTATAACAACCTCATTGGTTTACACACTCTAAAAATCACTGTCACTGCAGCACGAAGTCTTCTGTGACTTCACTAGTCATTTCCTGCTAATGGATCTCAGCAGTGGCCTCTGCTTATGTCCTTACCATCTTGCAAATATCCCACAACTGTACTAAGCTCTAAACTGTATCCCACTAGTAACCTCTTTGCACGGATCACGTAGAAAACACCACTGCTTGTTTTGTCCAGTGTTGCATGAGCAGCTATTGGCACAGACCTTGCAGAAAACACTGCTTTCCAAGCCAGTCCATAGGTATGCTGGCTGCTGCCAAGCAATGGCTGTTGTCTCAGTGTTTGTTTCACAGCTGTTGCCTATCAACGGGTCTATATGCCACAATATTTCTGTAGTTTTTTTTTTAATTTGCATTTAGTAAACTTGTTCGTAATGAACCAGAATAAATGTACAGTTTGAAATTTATTTTGTTGAATAAATAATTTATTATTGGTTACATTTGTAGTATGCCCCATTACATCATTTATGCTGCCCAACCAGAAACATACCTGGAGTGAACCAGTACATTAAGAGACTGTATGTTTGTTTGTTGCAGGTGTGCATGGTAATCTCAAGCAACACAGGTCGTGTGTACCGTCCAAAGAATGGTGAACATCTGATCCTGTACTTCAAAGACTTGAACCTTGCTAGACCTGATAAATGGGGGACCAGCATGCTCATTGCCTTCCTTCAGCAGGTATAGCAGAGTGATTTCTTTATACAGAAAATATAATTAACTGTATTTCAAGTTACCAAGTCATTTCACAAGTGTGAATCAAGTATCTTCTTCATAATTGTCCTAACAGTGAAAGAAGCCTACTGTTCACTACATTTAATTTTTTTTAATTCATTGCTTGCTTCATATGTCATGATAAGTTAGTATTTTATTATGATCATTCTCTCTTTTATTAACTCCAGAGGTATTAGGGTATGCTATTTTCTTGTGTTAGTGTTTAAAGGCAGGCTTTGAATTAGAATTCTATATGTAGTATTTCTTAAATTAACTGTGAAGTTTAGGATTTTGAGTGATTGATGTTTGCCTTGCAACAAGATGAGTAATTGTAAATTTAGCTGCGATCAGATACTTTAATTACAGCCAATGGCTGGAGAGTATGACTGTATATCTGTATATAACTGAGGAATCTTTGTCTGTGTAGGACTTAAATTCAGTTCCTCTGTTAATGAGACTGAAATATGGAATAAATTTCCATATCTTAAATTTAACAATGGCTGAAAGTTGTTCATATTTTTATGTTGCCTGATATGACCAAATCATGCAAATGGTAGTTGTTAGGATATGTGTACATAACCAATTTTTGTTACAATTGGTAGGTGATCACTTACAATGGTTTCTATGACAAGAATCTGGAATGGGTGGGCCTGGAAGGAGTTCAGATTGTGGGTAGCATGACAGGAGGAAATGCAATGGGACGTCACTCTCTCAGCCCACGTTTTACATCAATTATGAGAATCTATTCGATCAGGTATATTTTTAGATTGTAAGAAGTAATTTTTACAAATCAGCTATCCTACCACTGTTACAACAGGTGAATCAGTTGAATTTAGATTGCATTGTAACACCATTCACTACTCTGTGTTTGTTTAAGACCTCTTACATGTGTTTTAAATTATAAGCTTTATAGTTACAAGATCCCACCATAGTTGGAGGTCACCTTAAAGCTATAGAAATCCATTCTGCCATCATCCATCGTCATTTATCACCTGTCATCAGCTTCCTTTGGAGTAATAGAATCTGCTTGTTATGATTAAAGTGAAATGTAATTACATTTTCACATTAATGATTTACATGAATACACTAATTGCATATTAATCACTTTATCATATCCAATGCCAAATGTCAGCTGATATTTGTTTATGCATTATGTGCTTTTGTTTCTTATGCATGTTTATTTACATATTGACAGCAATTTCTCCATCTATTATTATATGCTCTCCCCTGATGCTAGTGTCATATGCATTCATCATTGTATGAGTATGCTTGTGGTAGTGTAACTTTAACTTTAACTTTAATTTCTTGTTCCATCACGTCCATTTGAGGCCGAAGCCTAGATACAGAATTGTGTCAAATTATCTTGCTAATACAATCAAGCAATTGTCTAATGATATCTATGTATAATTTATAACAAAAATTGTTCACATCATAGTAAAGTTATTCTCTTATATTTAAACATTAAAATTTCAATAAAATTCAAGATGAGATTTTTACATAAAGAATATTGATCATACAGTTCTTTGATATAAAATGAATTCATCATATACATTCTACTAAATATATTATATTTGTATACTTGTTTTTTTAAAAAATATAATATATAAAATAAATACATCATATATTATTCTACTAAAATAATTATAATTGTATTCTAGTTATTAAAGTCATTAAATATTCTACTCAGCATCTCATATACTTATGCATTTATACAATGATTATCTCTTAATAAAAATTCATTCAATGTATAAAATGAATTAGTATACAAAAAGTCCTTAAGTTATGTTTAAAATTATTTATATTATTAAAGGTTGTTTTAATTTCAATGGGCAGTGCATTGTACATCCTCACAGCCATGTGAAATACTCCGTCGCCATATTTCATCAAGTTTACCTGGTTCATATGCATATCCATATTATGCCTGGTGTTTATTTCATAATAATCCCTGTTTATATCAAACATTTCCCAGTTTTTTACTACAAATGTTAACAGGGAGTATATATACTGTGATCTTAATGGAAGTATATTCGTGTTTCTAAAGTGTTCTCTGCATGATTCTCTCTAACTACCTCCGTTTATTATTCTGATAGCTCTCTTTTGTATCTTAAATATTCTTTCGGCATGTGACGAATTACCCCAAAACACTAATCCGTATGTCATGATAGAGTGAAAATATGAGTAATAAACACTTTTAAGAGTTTTAGTAGATGCCATTGGTTTCAAGTTTCTTATCATGTAGCAAGCTGTATTTATTTTCTTTATGACCTCATCTATGTGCCTATCCCAGGTTATCTCATTTTGGATATTTAAGCCAAGAAATTTTATGTGAGTCATACTTGTTAAAATAGCTCCTATGTCTCCCATATCTCTTGTCACGTTATTTTTTTGTAGTGAAATTTATGTAATATGTTTTTGTTGTATTAAGTGACATAAGTTTTTTTAAACCAATCATCCATTACACTATATACCTCATTTATTATATATTCAAATTGATTTGGATTTGTTTGCTCAATCAAAAAACTTGCATCATCTGCAAATAGAATGGGAGTACATTTTGTCTCCAAAATCTTGGGAAGGTCATTTATATATATTATAAACAATAGTGGTCCCAGTATCGATCCTTGTGGGACACCATTGGTTACTTCAGCCCATCGAGAATTTACTTTACTACCATTTGTCCCATAAAATATAGTAGTTCTTTGTTTTCTATTTGATAGATAAGACTTATATAGGTCATATTTTGTCATATATACTTTTTGTAGTGTTTATATTCGGTAATGGACTCTCAAAAGCATCAGACAAATATGTCATATAGTTTGTAGCTTTAAATTTATCATTTGTATTATTTTCCTTTATGTGTGTATGTATGTTGACCGCTATATCACTAAAGTATTTATTGAAGGTTTCTGCAGTAGCTTTTGGATTAGTATTCTTTTTGCCTTCGATGTTTAAGGCTTGAATATTTTCTCTATTCCCTTACTTTAGTACTTCACTATTTATTATTTTCCATGTAGTTCTAGTTTTATTTTTTGAATATTTTATTTGATTATCATATGTCATCTTTTTGGCTAGGTTATAACTCTCGTTAATATTTTACAATAGTTCTTATTATAGGTGACTACTGTAGGGTTGTTACTTTTTTTTTGCTTCTGCATACAATACCCTTTTGTTTCTGCAAGAAATTTTTATGCCAGTGGTAATCCATGTTTTCTGTTTATGTCTTTGTCTTTTTGTTATTGGAAACGATTCATAAAAATACCTCAAGAGTATATTTAAAAATTGATTAAAGCTAATGTTAGTATCATTAGTATTATAAATTGGTTCCCATTTTTCATTACTTAATTTCATTTTAAACTCTATCATATTATAATCATTTATAATTCTTCTATCTAGTATTTCCTTCTTTGTGGTGCAAAGTAATGGAAATTGTGAAATTAGCAGTTGTGCTTCATGATCTGATAATCCATTATGTACTGGAAACACTTCATAATCGTTTAACTGTTGTTCATCAATAAATGTATTATCAATAGTTGTAGATGAAGTTGGTCCAACTCTGGTAGGAAATGTAATAATACTTGTAAGATTATAGGAGTTGAGAGTATCTTCAATTTTAGTTTTCTTGCAGGTATTCTCCATATAGTTCACATTAAATTTGTTGCATACAATAATTTTTTTTATTTTACTTGTGGGGCTCTTGTCAGCATGTGTAGTCTTGTCATTACTCCGATGACAACCCACTTCTTCGGAACAGTTTGTTGGCCCTGAAAAGGACCGTGGTGGCTGAGATGCTTGACCGGTGAGGTAGGGCGGCGCGCGCCGGTAAGGAGAAAGGCTAGTTACGGTGAATGGCTGGTGAAAAGGCTAGTCGTTGAGCGCGGTCGTAGGAGCCATGAGGCAGTGGCTACGCCAGAAGCCCAGTGAGTTGGACCGTAACACAACCACCGGCGAGTCCAGGCACGGTGCCCCAGTGAGTCGGGTGTGAGAGCGCCGGAGAGCCGAGGCAGTCGTGCCTGGCGCAGCCTGCCGATGTCTCCGAAGACCGATCGCTGGCGACGAAGCCTGCTGGTTGATGCTGCTTGGTGTGGCTAGCTTGTAGACTGATGATGAACTGAATCGAACTGAATAACTCGGCTTTGGAGTCGCTCCTTTTTATACGCTGGTCGGTGGGGCGGAGCCAAACTCGAAAGTGAGGAGCAAGAATTGATTGGCTAGCGCGCGTAATGGTGTAGACGCGGGCTATCGCCGAGCGTAGTATAAATGCGATCGTTTGAAGCAATCTGATTGGTTAGCGCGCGTGATGGTGAAAAG
>NW_019723906.1:188964-196861 GCF_002891405.2 Cryptotermes secundus
CTAGTCGTTGAGCGCGGTCGTAGGAGCCATGAGGCAGTGGCTACGCCAGAAGCCCAGTGAGTTGGACCGTAACACGACCACCGGCGAGTCCAGGCGCGGTGTCCCAGTGAGTCGGGTGTGAGAGCGCTGGAGAGCCGAGGCAGTCATGCCTGGCGCAGCCTGCCGATGTCTCCGAAGACCGAGCGCTGGCGACGAAGCCTGCTGGCTGAAGTTGCTTGCTGTGTGGCTTGATCGCAGACTGCAGTCGGACTGAATTGAACTGAACTGAACTGAATCGAACTGAATAACTCGGCTTTGGAGTCACTCCTTTTTATACGCTGGTCGGTGGGGCGGAGCCAAACTCGAAAGTGAGGAGCAAGAATTGATTGGCTAGCGCGCGTAATGGTGTAGANGATGCGGGCCAGGAGCGATCCCAGTATAAATATGAACGTTTGAAGCAATCAGATTGGTTAGCGCGCGTGACGGTGAAAAGTGATGTGAAGAGCGAGCGTTGCAGAAATGCGTGATAATGTGGGATGTTCCCACATACTCAAATTATTTAATATTAATTCAAGTTTCTCCAAGAAAATTACATAATTGCTAGAGGGGGATCTATATATAACTAAAATTCATATTTTGAAATTTGTAGTATTAACAGTAATAGCACATGCTTCCATATCCTTCTCACAACAAAATTTATCAAGATTAATGTTATTAATTTGTAAATTGTACATATATACAAGTTCCACCCTTCTTAAATTTTTTTCTGCAATAGTGTGCGCCTAGAACGTAATTGTTCAGGTCAATGTGAGCTATCTCATCCTCACAAAGATGATGTTCAGTAGGACACAGTATTTGAGAGGTAAGCTCTTCTAGATGACATAGTATTTCATTACACTTATTCCTATGTCCACATATGTTTTGATGAAAAATTTTGACATCATTATTTATAGCTATGGTTTTGCTCTTTTTAAGTTGTTTTACCATAAAAAATCATCTGGTTTCATTACAGGGGTTTTCCTAGCTCTCAGAGATTTTTTTATTATTATTATTATCCTCTATTTTTTCACCTTGTCACTTTTTAAACTTCACAGGCTTTTTACAGTTCTTTTCAACGTAAGTTCTTCGATTCCAATTTGTGCTGGTAAGTTTTCTCCATACAGGTTATCCTCTTTCCATTGAATGTGGATAGGAATTGTTTCGAATTTAGTTAGAAGCTGATCGATTTTCTTAGCCAGTTCTAGGGCCACAAACTCTTTGCCAGTTAAATCTAGATACTGTCCATGGCTAGTAAAATGTTTTCTTTGAAATTCAACTTCCATTAATTTAACCTTAGGGTTTAATTTAATTATTTTCTTTACTTGCCTATTGAACTTCAGAACTTCTTTATTTACACAGGAGGTTGTGGAGAGATCATGTCTATGCAATGTGTGGATTAGTATAATATTTATCCTCTTATGTCCTTCTAAGAATTTAGTTAGGCTCCTGAGTGCTTCTTTAGTATTGTTTTTACTAATGTCATTAGCTCCTGCCCACAGCACCAAAATGTCCTTATTACTTAATGAGGTACATTCATCTGTAGCCGTTTTCAAGATATCTGTCATTAATGCACCTGGTTTGGTAAATCCCATAATCTCATATCTATGATCTAAAATTACGCGAAGTTCAGCTGCACTTTTTTTTTTACTTGGCTACCGCCAATTATTCTTACTTTATGTTTATATTTACTATGCATTTCTTCATATTTATTTTTTCCTTTTATCAAGGTATAATTATTTACATTTGTTTTTCCTAATTCGTTCATTCCCATATTAGTCCGTTCTTCATCATCTTTAAGGTTATGTGCTAAGTCCACTTTATTCACATTAGTTGGTATTATTTGTATTAGATTTCTATTTAGTCCAAACAAATTCCTTTTCTTTTTTCCTGCAACTAACTCCCAGTCTTCTTCCATTAATGATGCTTTATCCTGTTCATAATAGTTGTTTTGTTCTAGCTCACTCGGATTATTTAGTAACGAGTTTTCTCCTAATTCAGCTTGAGGCATTTCTATTATTTTTTTTTATAAGTTAAAATTTCTTCTTTTGCTTTTTGCAATTCTCTATTTAAGTTAGTGCAATATTGACAGTTTGTTTCCAATTTAACACTTTCGGTTTGAAATTTAAGTCAGAGTAACTTCCCTTACACCCTTTGGTAGCCGCCTTGTTGCTCTGTTGAGTTGCTCTCAGCTCGATTCTAGTCCTTTCCAACTCCAATTCCGCACAACAAATACACAGTATTTTACTCGGTTCCCCACTATTGTCAACTAAAACTGTAGCACTGTTAGTACAGCTTGTCTTACTATCTGCCATCTTGCTGAACTGTTATATATTATGGACAGGAGGGGCACATAATATTTTTTTAGTTAGAGAGATAAATCCTGTCATTGATTATTGTGTGTTTTGTTGTAGCTATCCAGAGCGAGATGAGCTAAAATCCATATACAATATTTATATGTCCAGCATTATGGGTATATGTCTGCCCAAGCATCAGATCTGGAAGTCCTCAACTAAAACTGCCAACCTTACTGGATCCATGGTCAAAATTTATGAAGAGGTATTAACAGGTTTTTTATGTTATAGTGTCCAGGTCAGAATGTGTGGTTCACGTTTTGCCTATAAGAGTGTTTTAAAATTGAGTAATTTGTATTCAAATGGAGAGTGTATTTATGTACTGAGTAGCTAAGTAATCATACTGAATGCAGGGTCTCTCATATGCCCAGGACTAATCAGTTTCATTAACTAGTCTTCTCTGTCTAGGTATGTAATTGAATATCATTGACATGGAGGTTTAACTTATTATATGGGATTGGTGCATCAGTCACACACTTGTGTATCTGAAAGTTTAAATAATGTTATGGAACATAGCTTCATTCAATGGCTGAGGTTAAACCAATCGTTTTTCTAAGAGATACTAAGGACATGATAAAATATTATTTCCAGTAAAGTTGTTGTTTGACTGGAATATTTAATAACTCTGTCTCTTATTTTTATTGCTAAGTCTGTATACTTAAATTTAATGTTATTGTATACATGTTTAAATTCCTTTAGCTGGTTTTCAATGTCTAAATATACTAATTGAGTATCCAGTTACTTTAGGTTTAATTTGTTACATGGCTTTAATACACCGTTTAATTGGTACTGTCATTCTGTACACTATAATTAAAATAATTAATCTTTTCAGGTTAAAAACATGTTCTCTCCAGTGCAACAGAATCATTATATTTTCACACCTCGTGACCTAACTCGATGGTGTTTAGGATTTCTTCGTTATGACCTGAAAGAGGATGATCAGTCTGTCAATTTAGTGCTTGAAGTAAGTGTACATGCTCACCCACTTATATGAATTTAGATAGAGATATTTTAATAAGTTCTTGATAAATTACTGGTAATATGTATTTTCTCTTTCTTTCCAAGAAAGTTTTGTCCCTCTTTTATATAAAGTTTCTGACACTTTAGTTAATTTAACTCCAGTTGGAAATAGATTATTTTATACAAGATGAAAGGCACCTGTTTACTCTGTTGTCTGGGTTTCAGTAAATTTGATTACCACTGGGGATCATTTTTTATTGAGCAAAGCATAAAGCCTAATAACACTTCATGTCATAGTTGTGTTTGTCTTTCTCTGTGTTCTATAATCAGATTTTAATTTTTATATTGGGTTTCCTATTGAAACTTAGTGTTCATTTTGATCTCAACCTTTATGTCACTACATCGGTTTCACTTGAAGACTGAATTGCATTTTTAAAATGTTCTTATTAAATATCAGTTGAAATGAATAGTTGAGCAAAAGCTGTTTGTCTGAGTGAGAACAAATTTTTACCATAGACTTATCTTTGGCTGATAAGCCATTTTTAATCAAATGGCTGTCAAAGACTGAAATAGACATGAAGACATGATGGCTGGATCTCTTTAGGGAAATACTGTGCCATTCATTTAATTTGTGACATGTTGTAGAGTGATACTATATAAACTTATTCTTGTTATAATATGGTACTGCTACTGACTTATCAGTTTCTGCTAATAAATTTCTAGTTGTATGAAACTATGAAACTGCTTCTAATAGAAGGTGAAAGGTAGATGCACGTTATGCCATAAGGGTGTATCTGAAGCATTGTGATAAGAAATCATGAATTTTTTTCCTCAATCTGCATTGCATGGTCAGCTTCATACCTTTATCTTCAGAGGAAACACCTCCAGCCACCAGTGGATTGGTAGTGAATGGATGCCAGAGCTGATACAGAGAAAGATTCCACTTCTGCTAAGAACCAGTATGGTAGACATAAATAAAACATATGTTTATGAGCAATACAACAAATACACATTCTTCATTCCTCTGATTCATGTTTCCAGCTCCATCTTCAGAAGTGTTTTGGTTATATCAATATAAATTAACCTTTAATGTCCAAAGTGCCCCGATCAGTCCAATGGTCAGTATGGTTGTCATGGCCAGAGTACCCCAATTTGGGCGGCTAGGCATTTACACTCCACTAACAGAAGCGTGCGCACCCTCCACTAGTAGAAGCATATGCACAATCCCATACATCTAGTTCTAAATAGATTAAAATTCAATCTTTTTTTTTTTTTTTTTTTNTGTTATCTGCTCGACATATATACAGGCTTCAACCCCCATGTCTTGTAACTGAATCTTGCCTTTGTGTAATACTCCTTGAAGCACCTGAGAAAACACAGTCCCACACCACATATCTTGCACTGCACCACATATCTTGCACTGCCTTGTAATTTCATCATGTTCCAAACAATGTTTCATTGCCATTATGTGATAAAATGAAACTACAATATTCAAATTCACTGTGAACTCACAGAAAATTGAATGCACTCTGTATCTCAGCTGGGATACAAGCGTCTGGTTGCATCCATAGAAATGGCGATATTCTTTTGCAGCTGCAATGGCAGGGTTTGGCACTGAATTAGGAAACAATGAATTTACACTGTAGCCTTTCTAGAAAGACCATGTTTTCACTTTTCTGTCCTTTAGTCAAAAGACTGGGATATCTGAAGGGTGTAAAAAATACTTGAAACTTCCCAGCAGAGAACCAAACGATTTTATTGCTTTCAGCTGTTTTATAGCACCAGAGAATGTGAAAATATTTCAAGTGTTACAAGCAGGAGTGATTTTATAATGCAGGAATACTATGTGAAGAAGTGGGAAACAATTTTTGTGGTACACATCAAAATTTACGGAAAAAAAATTGAAAGTAGTTAATAGCTCCTTGTCTACATATTTTCAAATTTACGCTATAATATGTGACACTATATTCTTTGCTGATAAAAACAAAGTTAATTCCATTCATTTGTCATAAAAATTATATTAGATACAGCATTTTAAGTACAATGTAAGTGCCCTGACAGGAACGGACATTTAAACCCAGAGCGACAAAGGCCATTTAAACACACACCAACAGCAGGCATTTAAATAAACTCTGGCCAGCTCAAGCTACCACTGTTTCAATAGTCTGGCATTTAAAGGTTAAATAAACAAAGTCAGAAAGTCAGAATACTTCTGCCATCATCAGACGGAAAGATATTTAAAATAACTGTAAAATTTAAATTTTTGTCTAGTCTTTTATTTGTTATATGTGTAGGTCTACTCAGGATTACTTTTTTCAGTTGAAAGCAAAGTGACATAAATGTGTATCTGTATATAGAAAGAAATTCTCTATTATATTCATAGTATCATGTTATTTTTTCAGGTCTTAGTATATGAAGCTATGAGACTGTTTCGTGACAAGCTGGTCTGTGAAGAGGATCAGTCTCAGTTTGATTCTATCGTCACCAGAGTTCTGGAGTCAGATTGGAACAGAGATTCATTACTGGAGAAGCTTTCTGGTATGCAAGTGTTTATGAACAGTATGATCTTCTGGTGGAGGAGTCAGGATATCTCAGTCAGTAAAGCAACAGGCTACAGGCTGGACAACCTGGGTTCAGTTCCTGGCAGTGCAGGATTTTTCTCATCTCCAAAGCATCCAGACTGACTCTGGAGCCAACTCAGTCTCCTATCCATTCAGTACCAGGGGCTTTTTCCCCAGGGTTAAAGTGGGAGAGTCATGAAGCTGGCCATTCACCTCCATCTAGTGCCGAGGTCAAGAATCGCAGAGCTATACCTCCACTCCCCATATGTCTTCATGGCACAGTGCTTAACTAGTTAAGCGCAGGGACAGTTTTACCTTACCTTTATGATCTTCTGGGTTGTAATACTGCTTAGTTCAGGAATTCCTGATGTTTCAGAGGAACATGTCACCTCTGTCTTCATGGTCAAAGATTGGGCCAAACAGGAAACTGGCAAAAGACAGACAGCAAGCAGAGTGAGGTGTTCTGCTTCTTGCTGGTTTCCTGGTTGGCATACCCTTTGAGTTTTATGATGGAGGCATTGGGCTTTTTCTGAATTATACAGCATTACAACCTACATTGTACTTCTCATAATCATTTCTGTGAGAACCTCAAATCCAACATATGTTTGTGATTATTGAAAATATATGTAATTTGTAGTTCCATTTTTAGAGTGAATTTTAATAGCCATAACATTACTGAAAAAATGAATTAATGGCCGGCAGGAATGTATTATGTGACAATGGGTGCTGGTTCAGTAATGTCAGCTGGATCTGCGCTACCTACATTTGGCAAGCCACTTGGGAAAATGAAAGCTGCAGATTGGACTGTCATGGTGGAACGAGGCATTATACAGTTCGGTGAGGTTTACCTTTCTTCTTACCTCTACTTACCTCTAGATTATTTAGAGTATTAATATATTATGTACCATTTGGCATAAAAAATGTTGCAGTTGATTCAGCACTATTGAATAACCTACAGTTTGTCCATCCACCCATCCATCATATTATATTAAGAAATGAAAATTCCTGGAATTTTTCTTCATCGAGTGAATAAGTGAGTAAGGTAAACTCCCCCACCCCCCCCCCNATCATGTTGCGTGTCTCAGACAATATATAATATGTAGAAACTATGCTACCATCAACACCACAAATATTTCAGTATTACATTTAGATCTTTATATACTGCGACATATTTCGGTCATACATGACCATCATCAGGCAGGAATATGTATGCTTATTGAAATACCGATACGGATCCTTATTGGTGCAATGCATCGTATTAAATATTAACATAAAAACTTTGCTTCAGATTTAGTGTATAGTTAAAATAACAAATACATAATTAAGAATAAAAATAAAAGATAGAATAAAGGGGTACATATATAAAATGTTGAAATATTATTAAAACATATTAAAGGTATGTTAGAAGTATATGAAAGTATATTAAAAGCTGGTTTGACATGGTGTAGAACACACCGAACATGTATATGCTCAGACAAGAAATATACGCCACATTCCAAGTTTTATATATAGAATACATAGCATGGGAATACCATACCAAATGCCCACATACCGTCAAACTTGTACATCATTGGAAACTTGTCTTTTGGCCTCATATACTGGGCTTATTACATAAAGTTTCTGCAACAAGGCCTATGCAACATACACGCCCAATTCTACGCTATAGCAGGATATTCCCTTGTAATAAAATATTTTAGTTGGCATACAGATCCCTAACCCTACATATATTTGTTAATACCTTTTATACTTCTAACATACTGTGACATGTTGACCCCCACCTCCCCAGCGGTACGTGGCGGTAACGTAACGCTCGCGTTCTTACGGTAACAGGCGAGTTCCCGCCCCGCCACTCCCCTCCGCGGTGACGTCACCGAGGGATATCGCGGTCGCTAGGCAACGCGAGTCAACAGCGGCGACGTTACGATAGTAACAGCGGTTACTTCCGCTAGCATTACATAGCAACACAGCGCCAGGCAAAAAGGGTGCCTATTACGTGGCCGTTTTCCC